>NC_057402.1:25199465-25391965 GCF_019320065.1 Cervus canadensis | reverse complement strand
CTCAAAAGCATAAAAAGCAAACTAATATTAAATTTCAACATACTTGTTATCCTGCCTTCCGGTTGACTGTAGAGAACCTCTAGTCATGTCTATCTGTTTTTGATGCCTCTACAGAATAACTGCCCAGCATCCTCTGCCCAACCAATCAGAATGTAGGAAAATCTACAGATATGACGGAATCTACTGTGAATCTACCTACCAGAAGTATGTTGAAATCTTTGTGAGTCTTCCTTCTGGCTCGTGCATCAGTGCTTGTGGTTGCCAGCTATTCAAAAATATCCTTGTATTGAAACCTTATAGTTCTCTAATTTAGTGGGGAAAAACAAACCAAACCAAACAAAAACAACCAAAAATTTTTGCCTCTGAAATCAAGACAGAAAAAAATGTTTATTCTTCTGAAATTGTGGTCTAAAAGTTCTTTTTTTAAATGACTATATTAAAGCTCTTAGGTAAGCTTCTTTATATTGCAATAAACAAGTACTTATATGCAAGAAAATCTCGGCAAAATACATTGCACAGGTGCTACGCATCTTAGGGATTTGAAAGGTGTGTTATGTATAAATTAGCTGTCACTTTTTTTCAATCCTGTAATGGAATGATGAGTTGTAATTTGCATAATCCTTTAAGAAGTCAAATTATACTGTCATGTAGCAGACTTAACATGCTAGCTAAGATTTCAGAGCTTTGCAGCTAATTACTATGTACCTTACAGGACAGTTAAATTGAAGTTGAGTCCTCTGCCTTTGCTGCCATTTGCTTTGTCCATTACTTAACAGAATCTGCATGGTTGGTAACGAGGGGTTGTTACTATTGCTGAAGTAAACACTCTCCTCTGGGGAGGAAAGGCATTTTAATGTATCTTAGCTTGACTGGTAAGCCTTCTGGGATTTTGTTTGTCTAACACAATAGTCTAAATTGGTGTCTTCCCAAAACTGAAAAAAAAAAAAAAAAGCTTTCCAGAAAAGTTATGAAATATTGATAGAAGCAACATTAACTTTTAATTAATCAAACCTCCCTATAGAAAATGTGAAGTAAGGTAAACACAGTTTCACTGACGACATTAGCCTTTCTGGATATACTTTGCAAATCTACTTTGGTGTGTTTCTGTCTTCAGACTCTTCTTTTGCAGTAGAGTTTTATTATTGAAAAAAGTACCCTTTTTCCTTAAACCTCCTATCTGAATACAAGCTGGTGAGTTCTGCTTTTATTTCCTTCTTCAGTTGGTTGTGGTGTTTTTTTTTTTTTTTTTTTTTTTCATGGTTTCCATTTTATAAATGATCAAGAAATCCTGGAGAGTGTGGAGGCTGCTCTCTGAAGTGGACACGAAGTAGATACTGGATGTCACTGGGACTCTTATATCTTTGCAACTTTTCTCTGGCTTTATTTCTTGATATTCTTTTGCCTAAATGGTATTATCTTCATCAGAATTAGTGTAATTATAATGCAGAATTGTTTCTGATGGTATTTTTTTGGAAAATTCTGATTATCTGTGAGTCTAAATTACTGAGGCTCTTGGTAGTTGGGTTTCTATAATTTGTTAAGTGATTTTGTGGCTCTGTTGTGATCTGTGGCTACTTCGGAGAAAGCCTTTTGCTGTAGAAGAAGGGGGTCCTTTAAAGACCATATAAAGCAGCAGTTGATTGTTGACCATTCAGCCAACTGTTGTTCATTTGTAATTAGGCCAGCATCACGTGTCTAACATCCCTATCTGTTTAGAGGCTGAGGTTTATCAGTTAAAACTCGCGAGAGTGTGGATGGAGTCTCCGGGAATTCAGTCCGTAGCCAGGCTTCTCTTCGAACCGGAGGTGTCATCTGAAGGGCTTGCTCTTTTAAGAATTGGTGTTATTTGTAGTCAAGGTAGACACAGTAGGCAGCACAGCTGTGACTGCCAGGGAAAGTCACTAGGGGGATATTCATAACAAGGAAATATTGGCAAATAAATGATGAAGAAGGGGAGGAAATCCCCAAGATGTTAAATTGGAGCACTGTCACTGAGATGATTAATGGTGCTGTGTGTTTTAGTGAAGATACTTATCTGGATTGTCTTGAAACTATAGTGTACATTTAATAGCACCCATAAAAAGGAATGTGGTGCCTGGGCACACTGAGGAAAAAGGCCATGGATCCTGACTTTATTTTCCTGAGTGAGTATTTTCTCCAGTTAAACCTTTGGCTTCTGGTTATTGGAAAGCTGGTGTTATATACAGGAGTATGTATGTTCTATATAACATATTTAATTTTATCAGCATTTATACAGGTTCCCTCCCTAGAGGATTGGACATGTTTTGTGAAAAAGATAGGTGTCTTGTCAACACTTTTTAGGGGTGAATATTATCAGTAAAAGGGAAATGCTGCCCGCTCAGATTTGCTTAGTCATCCTAGGCAGACAGTCCGGGCTGGCCATAAGGGCACAGAGGGTAAAGGGCCAGAGTTCCAACATTGACGGCTTTCGTACAATTATAAAAAAACATTTCCGTGAATTTCTGGTGAAGGAGTGGCTGTCTTAGAAGACCCTCTAGCTTTCCATGTTGAGCCGTGAATATACTGATCCTGTGTAATGAATTATCACTTGCCTCGAGGGCTATTTTAACAAAGTTGGCAGATTCAGATTCCCCTCTGGGCAGTCACTAAACCTTCTTGGGCCTCAGTAGTTACTACTAGTCTCATGGCTAGACACAGACAAGAGGCATTTAATCCTATCTTCAGTGAGCTTAGCGTCTAGTAGGACACTTTTTCTCAATTTGGGGGCCTCTTCTGAAATAGTGGCATGGTGAATCCAATTTAATGGATCAAGGTCAGATTTTAAAAATGAAATAGAAGAGAACAGAAAATTTTGTGCATTGCATATAGGAAGAGTGTGTTTTATCTTGTGAGGCTTCTGGGTTTGTGTGTGTGTGTGTGTGTGTGTACCTAAACTCATGTATATGTGTACATGTGTATGTGTACCTAAACTCACATATATATGTACATAGGGTGCGTTATGCCCTGGAGGAGGGCATGGCAACCCACTCCAGTATTCTTGCCTGGAGAACCCCCATGGACAGAGGAGCCTGGCGGGCTGCAGTCCATGGGGTTACAGAGTCGGACATGACCGGGAGACTAAGCACAGCACACAGGGCGCATTATGAGGTAAGATGCGTTTACCACTGTGTTTTAGGTATCCAGAATCAGTATAATAGTTGGTCGGTAAATGTGTAAGCATGATAACATATGGGTGTTAAGTCAGTAAGTGTTCAGGGTACAGTGGGTTGTAAAGCAATGGTCAGTCTGTGAAAACGGTTCTGGAATGGAAAGGCTACACTGTCTGTTTTTGCATATTTAGGATGTGCCAGAGCCGGCTTGGATGGGCTCACAAGAGCTGACTGTGTGCTTATCTTTCTAACTCTGTGACCCCTGACTTCATGTTGGTAACATGAAATTGGGGAAAGTATTTGCACTGTAAAACTTGGAAAATGCTGCATATCAGATGCTTTCCTATACTCATCTAATTGTTAAATACTTACCAGCATGTATCACTTAAGAGGAGTGATATTCTTTCCAACTGTAATTCTATGGCTTCATAATTATTGTGAATTATTTTATATTTTAAAACATTTTATATGTTGCACTTAGATGTTAGTGGGAATTATTAATATTAATATAAGTAATTCATTTCAATAATATTGAAAGTTTAAAGTACACAGAAATATGAAACCTGTGAGTAATTATTTCAAAATGTCCATAATTTATGATTTCAGAATAATGGTAGTTATTCTAGCTTCTTAAATGATTATGACATGGACAGTTTAAAACTTAAGATAGTAATTGGTGATGATAAATATTTTGGCGAAGGGTAGGAATACAGTGTTTTTAGAAATGCTAACCACATTGTAAATACTTTACAAATTTCATTGCTTTATGTTAAGCTGTCATTTTGCTAAGTACTAGAACTTTTAGGTTCCAGATCTGTCTCTCCGTTTTCAGCTCTTTATTATCATTTACAATTGTATTTCTGGATTTTAGAGTCCATTTATAAAGTAGTAGATATGATTGGGAGTTGACACAGTTGTTTCTAATTAAAACATTTTTTTTTCTACTTTCAATCATAAAAGTACAATGGAGAGTTGGAAAAAAAATACATCCCTCTCTATAATAACTATGATGACTTTAAAATTTATTTTTAAAGAAAGACAAGAAAATATTTGAGTCAGAGGAAAAGAAACTTTCATGGACATGAGATAGAAGTGTGGCAATAAATTCATCAAATCACCTGTGTTTGTGTGGTTGTGAGGAAGGGTAACTAGGTAGAAAAGAGTCAGCTGACAAAGACCTTTAGGACCTTAAAGTTTGTGATGATTTGTCTACCTAGTTAGACACTACCATGGAGGATTTGAGGAAGATTAGGCATCCTTAAATGACTTGCTGAACACAGCTTTAAGAATGAGTCTGGGGAGACTGGAACTTAAGTTACTGACATTTACTGAGCCTTTGCTATATACCATTTTGATAGGCATTGCTGCACTATTTTAATCAAAGGGGTTTAAGTCAGGGTTCCTAGTCTCATAGTGCAGCCAAGATTGAGAAGGTATTTGTAATTTATTAGATAGCTATCTTCCCTGGTGGCTCAGAGGGTAAAGCGTGCCTGCAATGCGGGAGACCAGGGTTCAATCCCTGGGTCGGGAAGATCCCCTGGAGAAGGAAATGGCAACCCAGTCCCTTATTTCTGCCTGAAGAATTCTATGGACAGAGCAGCCTGGCAGGCTACAGCCCATGGGGTCACAAAGGTCAGGCACAACTTAGCGACTAACACACAGACAGGCATCGTCCAAGGATAAGGGAACACTGGCAAATTTGGGGGGGGGGGGTTGTTTCCTCCCTTCTCCATCTCAAGCCCATTTTTCTGCTCTGTGAAATTCACTCCACCTGGATACCTGGATAGTGTTTCATGCTTTGGACTTTTCCCCAAAGAGATGGGGCATACATTTTTGTCTGTCCCTCTCATTGCAGATCAGGTGTTGTTAACTGATACTGTTACTGTTTTCAGGGCCATTCAAATTTTAACAAGCAACTCCAAGTAAAGAACTCAAGCTAAAAACGGTCTTTATCCAACAGAATAATTTCAGACACCCCTGACAGGGATTGGAGAAATGAATACCGGCCTGGAAGGGTAGGGGGTGATTTTTTGCTCTTTCTTGAAAAGAACAAATTCAGAAAGAGGGTGTTCTCCTACTGAGGACTCAAGACTGACTTTGGTCAAGAAGTAGGGGTTTGGAATGGGAAGATTTCAGATTCAGAAGAGGGAAGGAATTAACAGGATCCAGGAATAAGAGTTAGGAGAATGAATGAAGACAGAAGAAATTCACCAGTCTTCATCAACTGTATTGTGCCAGACAGTGCCAAACCACTTGCACGTGTCCTCCCAATTAAGGAGAACAAGACAGGTGCCTTGTCAGGCAGTCTGCTGGGGGAGAGATGGTCACCAGGGCTGAAGGGGAGGGAAAGGTCAAGGAGGTTCCAGTGGCAGCAGCCAGTTCTTTTACTGGTTATTTAACCTGACTGATTGATTGCTATTAAACTGGCGCCCCCTCCCCCACCTCACACATATTAGAATAATATATGCCAGTGGTGTCTGGATCAGTAAATATGAAAGAATTGAGGAAAGAGAAATATACAGTGAACTTCATAAAGAGCTCTAATAGAATCTACATGTTAAACAGACATTGAACTTTGTAGCAAGAACAGCTTCAATAGCCAAATGAATTCTAATTTCTACATCATGCCTTTCAGACCTCAGCATGGTTTCTGCTGGTTTCTCCCAGTTAATTTTAGCATCACACCAATGACTTTGCCTGCAAATGACTTGAAGTGGCATATCTTGGTAATGTGGATGGCATGAACGTATATTATTCAGGGCTAATACCAAACTAGCTTAGAAAGAACTAATTTATTCATTTAACAAAGTGTATTTTGATTGCCACCAAGTCAGGTGCTGTTTTACACAAACTGACTTAGTCAAAGTGTCTAAGAAAAGCTCTGCCGTCCAGAAGCCTGGAAGACTGAGAGGTGAATAAGTAATTGGGGTTCCCTGTGAGAGGTGCTTCTAGTGAGGTGAATGTAAATAATGGGAGTGGCACCAAGAAAGAGTTTTTTTTTTTTAATTTATTTTAATTGGAGGACAATCACTTTCCAACGCTGTGGTGGCCCCAGGCACACATCAGCGTGGATCTGCCACAGGTGTGCATACACCGCCCCCATCCTGAACCTCCCCCTCCCACCTCCCTCCCACCCCATCCCTCTGTGTTGTCCCAGAGCACTGGCTTTGAGTCCCCTGCTTCATGCATCAAACTTGCACTAGTTGTATATTTTACATATGGTAATATACATGTTTCAGTGTTATTCTTTCAGATCATCCCACCCTCGCCTCCTCCCACAGAGTCCAATAGTCTGTTCTTTACATCTGTGTCTCTTTTGCTGCCTTGCATCTAGGATCGTCATTACCATCTTGAGTTATTTTTAATAATCAGGATGGGCTCTGGAGTCTTGATGGTGGAGGAGATACCTGATTTGGGGGAGAGGTGCTTGAGGTAGTGATTTGGGCTAAAAGATGGGTATTTATGGTGGTGGTGTTTAGTTGCTAAAGTTGTGTCCGACTCTTTGAGACCCCGGTGTAGCAAATCACAAATAGCACTTATGGGGAGTGGAGGGCTGGGGAAGAAGGACAGTTGAAGTGGAGAAGGAGGGGCAGCAAAGGCATCAGGTAGGCTGCTCCCCATGTGGGGTCCTGGAGAGGCTTTCAGGAGGGGCAAGGGTAGAACAGAACTGTCTGTCAGAGGAGTAGCTCTGGAAGCAACTTAGACCCGGGGCAGGAAATCTGCCATGGGAGTGGCCCACGGCCTCAGCACCGCCTCTGTTTAGAGAGGTACTTGGTGTGCTTTGCAGGGAAGGAGGTGCAGTCATCCCATGTTTGTTAGTTTGAAGTTATTTTCTATTTATAAACATCTTGGAGGACTCTCCCAGTGTGCAGTCCAGTTCAGGACCAGTTCGTGAATTGACTGCTTTTCTTGGCTTGAGGTACTCTGTATTTGCCTTTCTCCTCACAGACCACTTGTAATTCAAGATAAAGGAATGCCAGAGAGTAAAAATGGACAGGCACAGGAGGCATGATTTAAAATGAAAGAATATTAATTGCCTTCACCGGAGTGTATATTTTCATTATGAGAGAAGTGACTGCCTAGATTTTCAAAAAATGATTGGTTAGTGACACAGCTGCGGTATGTATGAGAACTCTAGAAACTTGAGAACAGAAAGTAAAGGTCGAGTTAGAGGAAAAGAGCTACAATGAACCTTTTGTAGGCATGCTGTTCAACTACAGTGTTCAGAAGCGCTAACGCGTGGTTTCAGAGGGGGACAGAGACTCATGTGCTTGTGCACAGATTTAAAAAATAATAGAGCAAACTTCTGGTTATACATAAACTGTGGATTTAATTCTCTTCACCTTAAGAACAGCTTGTGCTGTGTTTTAAGTCTCTAAATGTGTCTTTAGTGAATTTTTGGACTTAGTTTATGCAGTTGAGTAGAAGAATTATGCCTTAGTCTAATTTAGGTCCACAAGTTCATGCAATAATACTTAATCTTTACTGGAGGAAATGGATCTGAGTTTGATCTAGCCCTACGGTTATCTGTTAGATGTAGGACAGTGACTAAGTTACTTAACTCTTTAAGCTTCTGTTTTCTTCTCTCAAAAATGGAGGCAAATATATTTATTTCACAGTTGTTTTTGAGGATCAATGTGATGATAAAGTTAGTTATAATGACTAACATTACTAACCTTTTACCAGATGCTGATTTCTGGCAGTGGGCTAATAGCTTTACATACGTTTTTAAGTGTTTACAATAAACACAGGCCCTGTGTGTGATTATTACCACCATTTTACAGATAACAGCGGCTTATAGAATAGCTCACTCAAGCTTAAGAAGGTAGGATATAGTGGGATTGGATCAGCATCACTAAACTATGGCTCACTGGCCACAGCTGTACCCCTTTCCTGCTGCCTATTTTTGTAAATAAAGTTTTATTAGAACACTGCTCTCCCTAACCACTTATGCATTATCTATAGCTGTTTTTGTGCTATAATGGCACAGTTGAACAGTGGTGATAGAGACCATATGGGATACAAAGGCTCAAATGTTTCCTTTGTGTCTCTTTACAGAAGAAGTTTGGTGGTGGTGGTGGTTTAGTCGCTAAGTTGGGTCCAACTCTTGCCATCCTGTGGACTGTAGCCCACCAGGCTCCTCTGTCTATAGGATTTCCCAGACAAGAATACTGGAGTGGGTGCATTAGACTTCCGTCTGTCTGACTTAAGAGTGTAAGGTCTAAACTACAAAAACACTTCCTGTAGTTCTTGGCATATAGTAAAAACTCACTAAATGAACTGTACTATGTTACTCATCTAACTTAGGGTACGACTGTTTACCACCTAGAGCTCTCTTTTGCAAAATGGAAATAGTCATTCAGCCTCCAGGCAGATAAACCATTATGACTGTGGAAATGTTAAGGAATTGAAAGGTCCTAAAGGAACACATCCTTTAGCATATACATAACTTTAACATACACATTGAATTATATGTCAAATTTTGTTGTGTATTACTGTGTGTTACATAAATAAATGCAAGGATTTTCACTTTCATAGCATTCAGAATACAGTATTCCATTATAAGGAGTACTTGTGAACTTTAGTGGATATTTAGGATCACTATTAATTTCCTACGCCAGAAAATTTCATATGCTTAGGAAAATTTATATTTTCTTAAATTTCCAATGAAAAAGACATTAAAATATTGTGGAAATGTCCCTTAATAAGTATTATGGTCTGTGTTAAAAGTATGCATAAGCTTACAGCAGAGAAATGCAACAGGATTTATTTTTCCACTTAAATGAGAAGGTATGTAGTTAGCATACCCCTGTAATAGTCTTTTCAGCAACAGAAAGAAGAGATTATGGTTTCAGTGTTACTCAGAACTTTTACTTCCATGTATTTGTCTAGTGACTCAGGGAATTCCCTGTCCTCTGCTCAGGGATGACCTTGGATTTGTGTTACTTTGGAAGGCCATCAACTTGTGTTGGGGGAAATATTCTTGAAATTATATTTCTTTAGGGCCATGGCTCTGGGTTGGTGGATTCGGGGGAGGCAATTGCTAGACTAGTTATTGTTTTCTCTTGGAAAGGCTCTTTTTGAATAGAGGTGTAACACATTTCATTCCAGAACTTATAGAAAATGCATATAAACCTAAAGAAAAAAATATCATTTGTAATGGCACCTCTCATGGACAGCCACTATTAACAATTTGGTGTTTATCCTTGCATGTATTTGTGTATATATGCATGTCATCTTTGATAGATGTATACCCATGAATATAGGTTTTACTTGTGAATCTATCTACAGGTTGCCCTAGCTAGGAAATATCTGGGGCCAAGTGTTCTAACTTGTACACAAGCAACTTATTTAAGGGAAGTTGGAAGCTATACAGTCAATTTCCATATAGAAACTACTCTTGCAGAAATTTGCTTTCATATATATATCTTTTCTGTTGTGGTTTGTGTTTCCATTTTGAACTTCTATTACTTTTTTGTGTGGGGAATTTAAATTCTTTTGTTAGAAAAAAACCAAGAACTCCAGCAAGCACTAGTGATAAAATTTTTGGCAGAAAAATCCTTCTCTATCCTATCAATAATTTAATCTAGAGAGTCCATCATAGAAAGGTAGAAAGTTGTAGGATGCAGCTAATTGTGAGAAGGGTATGGTGGGCTTGAAACATACAGCTTTTAAGGTCAGAAGATGTACATGTGTGAGAAGTTGAGAAGTAACTGTTACGTGATTAGATGGAGCCTTTTGGCTGCTTTACAAACTCATTTTCTCACATGCCACGTCTGCTGCATCATTCCTTACGTTGCTTAAAAAGAGAATTCTACTTACTGTGTTCAGCATTGAGATGTTTTCTTTTAGTTCTCAAAGCAGAGCGAAGTCTGGTTTCTGGGAGGATTTTGGTTCAATGACCAGAGTGTAAGGAAAGTATTCTTGAGTGATTTTCCATTGGCAAACCTGAGACCTTTGTGATTCATGTATCAATCAGGATTCTTTGAAACTGAGTGCTTGGTATTTATGCAATTTAAATAGACTATCATTGTATATTATTTAAAACCTAATTTCCCTTCCCTACCTTCAGTTCAGCTGTAAAGGCTGCCTGCAATAAATACAATAGTATTTATATAGAAGATTTTATATTAATATATAGTGATATATTAATATATCACTCTTCGCTTTTACTCATAAGAAATCGATGATGATAGATTTGTTTCTTTCTCTAGCAGTTCTCATCACTTGCATTTCAACCAACATAAGCTTCCAGAAGAGCCTGATTTCTTTAACTACTGTCTGTCAGAGGTGCTCAGAGTGAATCACAGCCAGTCGCATGCCTTGGCCTTGCAGCCAGTAGAGGTATACAATCTTTTTGATTCTTTGCTTTGCTTCTGTTCTTCAACTACACTAACAAAACTGTTTTAGGAGTGAAATTGAGTTGGCCTGACTCTGCTGGGCATAGTCTCCCAGGCCTTTAGACACCAGCTGGATCTCTTGGTGAAGAACTACATTTGCAGGGCAGGATTCCCCAGCCATCAGAAAGCAGAGCATTCCTATTAAAGCTTTTGTAAGACAAAATGATATAAAGCAAAGAAGCAGTTACCTTAGGACCCATTTTGCTAACAGATGCACAAAATGAATGGAGATGAAGACAGATGCTCACACACACAGTTCAGAGCTACAGGGGCTTGATGCTGAGACGCTGAGCGTAGTTCCTGGGGAAGGAGCCTGGCGGAGCCTCTCGCTGCTCACGCGGTGTGCTGCCTGTAACGGCTCACTGCAAAACAAACACTGACGGCTATTTTTGCTTTTGCCTTTTCCCCTAAATGTGAAAGTCCTCTCCTGATTTCTTTCAGTTATTAAAACAGGTACAAATGTAGTCTTTCATAAAAGCAAAGTGGCCTAAAGGAAATTTCAGAAAAGTGAGGAATATCTGTAATAGCAGGCCCGTCTTTGCTCGCTTCCAGGGAGGCAGCGTGCTTTTCTAGGGACTGCCTCACTACTTGAGGGCTTGCAAGGGGAAAATAAACAGCAGCTCCAATTCTCAGCCCCTGGAGAAATCCATCAGGTGTCCTACGTCTTGAATTAATATCAGGGAAAGTAGTGGTGGTCATGTCACCATGTTTTTAAAGAGTAGAGGTTTGGAGACACATCCAGTGGGGATAAAGGTAGAGAGTAGGGGGAATTGCTGAGTTCTTGATGATCTATAAATTCATCTGATAGCAAGATCGTTTACCCCCTTCTCTGAATGCTGCTTGCCCAGAGCTAGTAACAATTTATATGAGGCTGGTAGGAATAAAGAATGCTATTTTTGTTTTTAATTTATCACACTTGTGAAATGCCTTTGGGAAGGGAAGACTAAACTGGAATTATGGGCCAGCAGATTTTAAGTAGTGTATTTTTTTTTTTAAATAAGGATCTAGTGACAAGTTTGGTTCACTTGCCCCACAAATACCTTTATTTGCTTTGCTCAGGAGAAACTTGAAGGACGCCAATGATTACTGTGGTGCAGTGTGTCCTCAGAAATCGAGGTTCTGTGACACGGACAATACGGCTGCATTTATTCTGCCATCAAAAGGGAATACTCACTGATGCTGAGGTCTTTCCTTGTGAGGCTAAATTGATCCGTCTAGGGACAACAGAAGTTTTAACTCTTGATAGTGAGGTTAGGTTCCAGTTTCACCATTCCTGCCTCTATGTTGGCTGGTTTTCCATATGCAGTAACATATGCAGTCATTGATCTGATATCAGAAGGAAATGGAGGAACAGATTCCAACTGTGGTGTTCTATGGTCTTTAGGCATTGTGGTAACTGACCCGAACAACCATTTTTGAAATATGTAGTGTACTCATTTTGAAAATAAAGGCCCAGAGATGGTAGGCCAGTTGCTCAGTTTACACAGCTGGTAAGGTTCAGTCTGGTAGCTTATTTAATAGCAGAATAATCTGCGTCAGTCTGGCCCAGCAGCTTATCCCCTTTGAACAGAATGATATGGCCTCTTGGAGCAGGATGACAGTTTTCCACAGAAAATCATTCATTGTCTAGTGGAGGATAAGTCCTGAAATCTATTTCTGCAAAAGAATAAGACTCTGAGGAACCTTAAGCCTTACCTGTAGAGGAAGGGCAGGTTCTTATATTTGAACATTTTAGTCACTGAAACCCTCTGTGCTCTCTAGTATGGGGGCAATTAGGTCTCTCCTTTGGCAGTTTCATCTACTCCTATACTGCAGTTATCACAGAAATGGATGAATCCAAAACTTTTCTATCAAGCCCTGTGTGTCTGCTAAGTGGCTTCAGTCATGTCTGACTCTTTGTGACCCTCTGGACTGTAGACCACCATGCTCCTCCGTCCATGGGGATTCTCCAGGCAAGAATACTGGAGTGGGTTGCCATGCCCTCCTCCAGGCAATCTTCCCAACCCAGGGATCGAACCCACGTCTCCTGCAGCTCCCGCATTGCAGGCGGATTCTTTACCACTGAGCAATGGGGAAAGCTGCCATATCAAGCCCTACCTCTGTCCAAGTTTTGTATTTCCAAACTCTTGATGTCTCTACTTGTGATCTACTTTATATCAACAACCTCTGCATGTAAAGACCAACAAATTTGTAAACTCTACATGGTCATTCCCAATTAATCCTCAAAGAAATCCAGTAAACTATGCTTTATCTCTATTTTACATGGAGAAAATCCTCAGCCAACCAAACTAAAAGCGCCCTTCAGAGATTTGAAGAATTTTACAGGGTGGCTGTATGGCCCGGCCTTACTACAAAGAAAGGCTTTCCTGATCTCCAGTCTAGAGCTCTCTCCAGGACAGGGTAGCTGTTCTCCAAGAAAAGAATGCCACAGCTTCCTTAGAATGTTCCCCTCCACTCGATACTTCTTTTGCTTTATCTTAAATTTTCTAGTTGTTCAGGCTTTCTCTTGGAATCTTCTCATCTCCCTCTCTCTACTCTGAAATATCCTGCTTGTAGCATGATTTAATGGAGAAGGCAATGGCACCCCACTCCAGTACTCTTGCCTAGAAAATCCCATAGATGGAGGAACCTGGTAGGCTGCAGTCCATGGGGTCGCTACGAGTTGGAAATGACTGAGCGACTTCACTTTCACTTTTCACTTTCATGCATTGGAGAAGGAAATGGCAGCCCACTCCAGGGCTCTTGCCTGGAGAATCCCAGGGACGGGGCATCCTGGTGGGCTGCCGTCTATGGGTTCGCACAGAGTCGGACACGACTGAAGCAACTTAGCAGCAGCAGCAGCATTATTTAAAAATAATTCTCTTCTTTTTCATGTCCTTAATTTAAGCTCTTATTTCATGCCTAGATTGTTGCAGTCTCTTCCTTAGTCATCTTATCTTCTATTTCATTAGTTTTATTAAGTTAAATACTTGAGTCTACTGTACACAAAATACCTTGCAAGGCAATATAGATTTGCATTTCTGGGCCACCTTATAAATAATTCTCAGGTTAAAATACTGTTTCTAGCATATTTTCTTGCTCAAAATCATTGACTGTTCATTGTCACCACATGGTGTCTACAGTGTAGTGTTTTAAACGCCCCCAATCTTGCTCTAGACTGCCTCTCTTTTTCCCCCAAGGTCTTTGTCAACACAAAGTCTGCTCCTATCTGTGAAACATGTCCATTTAACTTGTGTTAGGTACAACACATGCACTATCTCTGTGCCTTTGCTTTATCCACAGTGATTTCTTTCCTCTCCTAATTCAGCATATTAATTGGGCACATTCTATAACCAGGAGCTATTGTTTGGGGTAGATCGGTGAACAAAGACCAAAATCTTCACCTTCCTAGTTGGAGACAAGCAATAAGCAATAAATGTTGAAAACCAAATAGATCACACAGTATGTTAGGTGGTGATCAGTGCTATAGAAGAAAAATATAGGTTAAGAAGAAATTAGGAATGCTGGGGTGATCTTTTGTTATGGTTTCAGATAGGTGAGGCTCCATTTTAACATATGGCATTTCCCTCTGAGGATATGAAAGAGTTAGGCATCTGTTGCAATCCCATGGACTATACAGTCCATAGAATTCTCCAGGCCAGAATACTGGAGTGCGTGGCCTATCGCTTCTCCAGCAGATCTTCCTGACCCAGGAATTGAACCAGGGTCTCCTACATTGCAGGTGGATTCTTTACCAACTGAGCTACCAGGGAAGCCTCTGGATAGGCAGGGGAAGATATTCCAGAGAGAGCAAAAGCTCTGAAGTGCAAAGGATCTTGACGTATTCAAAGACCACGAGGAGGTTGGGATCTGCATGAGCAGGGAGGATGGTAGCAGGAGACAGGTCAGTGAGGTAATAGGAGCCCACGCATAGGCCCCTGGCAGGCCATGTAAGGATTTTGGCTTTTACTCTACCTGAAATGGGACCTTGGGGAATTTTTGAGTTGAAGAGTAATGGGATATCATTTAATTTTTAGAATCAGTCTGACAGCTAGCTGAGCATATGCTATGGGGGATGAGGGTGGAAGAAGGGAACCAGCTGGGAGACTACGACCATCAGCAAGGTGACTCACACCACTGGTGTGCCACTGGAGGTGGTGAGGAGACAGGATTCTGATCTGTTCTGAAGGGAGAGCCAACAGGATTTCTGATGCAGTGGGTTGAGGGGAGGATGCAGAAGAGAGGCGGGTCAATATTGAGTCCAAGATGAAATCCGCACTAGTTGTTTACTCTGTATCACATATTTGGGGGAAGTCAATCATATATATGCTAATATATACCTTTTAGAAACTCATACATAAACTGGTGAGGCATGACAAAAACTTACAAAAGTTAAAAGTCTGTGTGGGTGTATGTTTGGATAATATCTTCTCAATAAAATTGCGAGTTCCTTAAAAATATTAATTCATTATTCACTCCACAGGCCTTCTTAAGGAGATCGTTAAAGGCCAGTGGTTGTCTTACCGCCTCAGTAGTGCTAAAGGCAATTAGAGGCAACCTCAGTGTAGAGGGTAAGTGCACAGGCTCTGATGGAGACTGATGTGTGCAAACCCTAGTGCCACTATTTTCTGTTGAGTGATCTTAAATAAGTTACATAAGCTCTGTGATCCCCATTTTTCTCATCCGAGTAATGATAATAGTCTCTCTCATAGGGTTTATCATGGGCAATAAGTATATTAATACATGTAAAGTACTTAGAACAATGCCTGGCACATACTAAGTGCTCAAATACTGTGTACTATACCTCAGTAAATGCTCAGAAAAAATGAAAGAGGATTCATATTTGGAACGACTTTCATCCCTTAAGTGCCTGTATTCAAACCTGCCAATCTGTGTTAATAATGTAAATAATAAGGTCTTGTATTAAGCCTTGCTCTTTAGCTGGTGGTTACAAAATAAAATGGAAGAATTGTATTATGGTCAGTCTGGTTATCTGTTTCTCTTTGGGGGTGGATGTGGAGTCTGGTCAGCATTCTTTTCTGGGTGCATTTGATTGACAGACTGACAGACAGCATTTAAATACCTAACACATAAAAAAGATTAGTGTTTTCTTATTTTTTAGCTTAAAATGTTGAATGTGTATTAAAATGAGAAAGATCATTTTCACGATAGATATGATTCTCCTAGTACATGAAAGCAAGGAGATCACATCAAGAAGGGAATATTATTTTTTTTCCCCCAAGTACAGGAAATTACTATTTTCCCCTCCATGTTTATGTTTTGATACCTAATATCTCTTTATTTTTCCCCTCATGTGGTTGTTCATCCTTTCATGCCTCTTAATATCAGCAGCTAATTTAACCTCCAAATCCAGGAAGGAGCAATGCACTGCGCCTATGGAACTCAGGCAGACAGTTTTAGTATCAGGGGTGTTTTGAAGAGCAGCTTAATTTGGCTTTCCTTGTGCCTGGTACTCCAGCGAGGCACTCAGGTTCTGTCTGAGCTCAGTATTCCTGATCCCACTGTATACATCCTGTATGGCCATGCAGACAGTGGCTGTCAATGAGTAACAGGTAAATATTGAACAGGGAAGCCCTTTTGATTAACTTTGTGGATCATTATTTCAAAGTAGCTTGCCTTGGAACAGCTCCATCACTCATGATCATAGCATGTACACGGGGGGTCAGAGCATCAACCTCCTGGTTGGAAAGCTGAGGCTGTATTCATTGTTCTGTGCCTGGTCATGCATTCATGCCATGCTGGACTAATTAAAACTATCCAATGAACAAAATGCTGACTATTTAGCACAATAGGAATGTAAGATATTTAAGATGATAAATCCCAGAGAATGCTCAAGAGAGACCTTGTGCTATGTTGATATCAACATTTTAAAGCATACTTATAATAACTTTTTGAAGTATATAATGATATTGGGTGCTCTTTTTTTTTTTTTTTAATCCAAACTTGGAAGTCTTTTTTCTAATGTGGAATTTAGATAGTTATGGCAGACTGAAAGTGAATTTTTGGTCTAGTGTGTGCTGAAAATAAGTGATTTCAGCATCTGTTCTCTTTCTTAGATTTAGACCATACCACTTAACAGGCACAAATTGCCCTCATGAGACCTTAACCCAGGAGGTAATTCCGTAATCTCTTTGCTGTTTGTTAAGTGATTCAGATCCAACCGTTGAACTTCATGGTAAACTGTTTATCATTATTTGGAATAACACCATTATTATTTTTGAGCTTCCATGAAAGAATATGCACAGAACTTGGTAAATAAGACATAAATGGGATTGAATGAAAAGGAGTGGTTTTCAGCTCTCAAGAAACATTTCTAGGTCAACACTTACCTGATTATAATAGAAAGATACAGAAAAGCCATGATTAGATATTTCCTACATCTTCAGGAGAGACCCAATTCAGTGGCCAAATAGGCCACTGAAACAAAAACAAAAAGTTTTCATAAAGTTCGATTTTGGAGTCAATCTCTTAGTTGAGTCTTTTCTGTTGAAATATAGAAATGTTCAGAGAACTAAGTGCAATAATTAAAAGTATTAAACTAACCAATAAAACTCTATCCTTATTCTACAACAATAGTTAAAAGTAGGCATTTTATGATGTTTTAAATGTAGATATTTTAAATTTCTTTAATTACATGGATTAATACCATTGTTACCTGCTGTTAAACATTTAAGAACCACAAAAGTGACACACAAAAAAATTAAAGAATGTTAATTAAAGAATGGAATCTTAATTTTATGTGTCACTTAAGTGTTAAATCTCATGCAACCTAGTCAAAATAATAACAGCCAAAAAATTAAAAACAAATTTATTCTGAAAATGATTTGAACAAGAAGTACACTGTAGAGTAATTATGCTGACTAGAATTGTAAACTACATGTTTCCATCACATTCTGAGGAAGAGATTCTATTATGTATTGGTATCTATTTAGACATGTGTTACAATTTTGCTTTTAAATGAACAGTGGAAAATATTAATATTCTTGTTCTTAAATTGCAATGTTCTGCACTCGTTGGGAATACCTCCTCCCCAAAACAAAACGGGAAAGGATTTAAATTTTCATTTAGAAAATAGTCTCGATTGGACAAGTATTACTCACAAAGTAATGTATTAGAAATCACTGTATTATGAAATTTAGACAAACCTATAATATGCATGCAAAGTACACAATAAACTGCAAAGCTGGCATAACAGACACGAAATTTCCTTGCAATAGAAAAATAGTGAGTACTTAAAAAGCAGTATGGGCAACTGTACTTGTGTGTCTTTCCCCAGGGGTCTGACGATCTAAATTTGGATTAGGTTCCAAGTGAACATGTGTTGGGTGGGCATGTCCTAACCCACACCACAAAGCTAGAACATAATTTGACATAAGTCTTTGTTTAGAACTGGAACAAGGGGGATGCTGTGGGTCAGGCTGGAATTGGCAGGACTGTGTGGAAATGTGCCCATGTGGCATGGTATCTAGCAGAGCTGGTATTCCTAAGCGTTTAGTTTTCATGAAATTCCAGGGAGTGAATTCAATATCCAGTCTCTGCCTCTAGAATAGGAACCTTGGGACACTGTATTCTTTTGTGTGTACTTATTTGTGATCCATATTATAATTGGTATTTTCATTATAAGAAAAATTATAAAAATATACGTATAAAACATATTTTAATTTAGAAATTTCCTAGTAATTTCCATAACTTAAAAAATTTTGTTTTATACCCCAGCTAAATGAACTAAACAAGGATTTTTAAAATGATGCTTATATCATTGCTGGCTTTTAATATTCCATTTTAGTTAGTAGGTAAATTTGGTAATGTTTGAAGGGAAATGGAATATATTGGGGGCAGATATGGTAGTTTTGGGGGTTCCCAGATAGCTCAGTTGGTAAAGAATCCACCTGCAATGCAGGAGACCCTGGTTCGATTCCTGGGTTAGGAAGATCTGCTGGAGAATGGATAGGCTACCCACTCCAGTATTCTTGGGCTTCCCTTGTGGTTCAGCTGGTAAAGAATCTGCCTGCAATGCAGAAGACTTGGGTTCAATCTCTGGGTTGGGAAGATTCCTTGGAGAAGAGAAAGGCTACCCACTCCAGTATTCTGGCCTGGAGAATTCCATGGACTGTATGGTCCATGAGGTCGCAAAGAATCGGACATGACTGAGCAACTTTCACTTCACTTCATGGTAGTTTTGAAAGTAATTTGGCTCCATTCAGGAATAAATGTTCATTTGTCAAAGAAAAAATTATTATCTCTTTGAGGAATGTCTACAGTTTCTCACAATTTCAAGTAAGTTTTGGGCTATCGGTGGAACTCAGAATAATTTGATTCAATAAATATGTGCTGAATACCTACTAAGTACCAGGCAATGTTCTAGACCCTGGGTATTCAGTGATAAACAGGAGATCAAAAATTCCTATAGCATAGAGTTTAAACTTGACCAAAGAGGGCAAACAATATGCAGATACATATATAATTTTTAAAAGATAGTTCTTTGTAGTATGAAATAAATTAAATCAGGACAAGGGGATGGAATACGGTTTCCCAGGTAGCTCAGCACATATATATGGGATTTAGAAAGATGGTAACGATAACCCTATATGCAAAACAGAAAAAGAGACACAGATGTACAGAACAGAATTTTGGACTCTGTGGGAGAAGGCGAGGGTGGGATGTTTTGAGAGAACAGCATTGAAACATGTATATTATCTAGGGTGAAACAGATCACCAGCCCAGGTTGGATGCATGAGACAAGTGCTCGGGCCTGGTGCACTGGGAAGACCCAGAGGGATCGGGTAGAGAGGGGATTGGGATGGGGAATACATGTAAATCCATGGCTGATTCATGTCAATGTATGACAAAACCACTACAATATTGTAAAGTAATTAGCCTCCAACTAATAAAAATAAACGAAAAAGAAAAAAAAGTAAGAACCTGCCTGCCAATGCAGGAGACGCAGGAAATGCTGGTTCAATCCTTGAGTCGGGAAGATCCCCTGGAGAAGGAAATGGCAACCCACTCCAGTATTCTTGCCTGGAAAATCCAACGGACAGGGGAGCCTCATGGGCTACAGTCCTTGCAATTGCAAAGATTCGGATGTGACTGAGCATGTGTGCAAGCGTATGGAATATGACAAGTGTTTTCCTTACAAGACAGAGAATGTTAAGTGCCTTAAGAATGGTGTAAGTCTCTCAGCTCTCTGCAAGTCCAGGAGAACAAGATCCTTTATGGCTGTGGGGAATTGGAAAACTCTATTGGAGGAAGATGAGACTTAAGCTGGCCCTTGTTGGATGAGAATGAACAAGTCACATTTGCATATGACAGAGGATGGAAATAAGAGTTTCTGTCTGGTGTTTGCTAGAAATAAGAAGGATTTATGGGAGCTTGAAGGAGAAGAGAGGAATTTGGATTTGGCATTTTATATGGTTTCAATAAACTGAAGGGTTTGGGCTGAAGAATAGTGGAGTATGTGGGAGTTTTCTAGCCTCATGTTTGCATGAAGTGAATGAGAAAGAGGCCAGCTGACAGGCTGTTATGACACTCGAACTGAGAAGACTGTGTAAATTTTTTATTTGGGCAAACACTGACTGCTTCAAGATTTATTTAAGGGCTACTAAGTGAACATGGGTTTAGGGTGGTGGATCATGTGATTTCCTGGCTCAGGAAAGTGATTTGCTGACCAGAGAGTTTGAGTATCACTGTTCTAGGTCCATTATACTGGCTGTGTTTACATAATTACCTACGTCCTTCAATAGGAAGGAAATACTTTAAAAATTAAATATATGGATGGAGCCCCAGGAAGAACTCATCAGATAATGAATGGTTGGGGGCATAAATAGGTAGCTAGAAATAGTTCCATAGATGAATGACTTATTAAAAGAAATGGCCACCATTTAACCCATGTCTATATAAGAAACAAATACATGTTAACATTATAGGATAGGGATGGATAACATAAACTAGTGCTCAGGAAATAGTGACCTTCAGCTCTGTTAGTAAATGTTGCCTGTGAATCAAGGTGCCAGTCAAATATAGCACATGGCATGTTGCAGGTGATGGTGCAGATCTGACACATCATTTTTTTTAAGATAGATCACTGAATGAGGACAAAGATGTGGATATGTCTGCTAATGACAGAACCAGCTTGTGTGATTAGTATTCATTTTTTGACAGCCGCCATATTGACAGGAGGTTTTCCATAACATTTTTCTAATCTGTTGACTATGAACTTCAAGATTCACACCCTTCTTAAGTTGATTCCTACCTCCATCTAGATGAATGATGCAGAAAGAAAACTCTCATTTTAAGCATAATTTCCTTAGACTTTGTAATTGAAGTGTTGTATTTTATTTTTTCACTCAATATACTGCTCCCCCTTGTCCATTGTATAAAGTGAAGGTTTTCACCTTTTTAAATAATAAGGATATGTTAATTACTGAAGGGCAAGGATCCTAGCACTAACCCCCCTTTTGTAGGAATTCTGATATTTTTTTTTTGTACACTGGGTCTTTATTGCCCTTCTATATTTTCATCAAGTTTAAAGAACATAGTATCTGGAAGGGGAATCTTACTCTCTTATTAGCAATATGTTAAGTAGCTAAGCTTGCATCATTGAAAAATATTTTTATTCTTCTGTTTGGAGATTAATTTTCTCTTTAACCTAGTAGATATTACTGTATAATTAAAATTCTTCATGACCTTCCTTTGCAAGGTATGTCCTGCATTTACTATTTTTTCTCTCTTCTTACCTTAGCTTACAAAGCTGATATCACCACTGTACAATGAATATTTGACTCCTTTAGCTGAGCTTGCCATGATCTCGGGTCCACCTGCCAGTCTCTGCAGGCTGCGGGAGCAGATTTCATCATAACTTCTATTAGTCAAAGAAACACTTGGAAAACTGCATCCTTTATGCTAACTATTGGCCACCGAGCTGGCAAAAGGAGAGTACTTACAGCCATAAATTAACTTCTGTAAAATATTGTTTAGGGAGGCAATGTTTTATTGAATGTTAACAAATAAGATTATCATTTAGTAACTCTTTTATAAGCTATCTTTACAGAGTCCATAAGAATCTGTACTGTGCTTAATTTCTGACGTTCCAAGATTTAGCTTTGTGTTTTATTAATTGGTGACATTAGATTAAATTATTGAAAATTAAGCTTAGTTTTCAAATCCTTCACATCTCTATGGATCTTTTTGTTTCTATAATAATCAGAGTTGGCCTTTATGACCCTCAGCCAATGAAACAAACATGAAGTTTTTGGTAATATAAAGTGAATTTTTACGTTTTCCATAATTACTTCTCACTAGACCTGAAATAGCATTAATTAAGAGAAAAAAAAATGCTGGTCTTGTGTTTCTGTTGCTACCTCTTCCTCAGCACTCCCCAGAAACCTAAACACAAGTTGGGTCTTTGTCTTTTGTCATCAGTTTATAATGAATGGAGGTTGATAAGCGAAAATAAGACTTCATGTCCCAAGAAAGTACAAGAGAATTGTAGAGCTTTGTAGAGAGTTGTTGAATTCCCAAGCATAGAGTGTTGCAAAGGATCCTGTCTTAGAAAGTTGATAACCTTGTGCTGGGTAGCCGCTGAGAACCCTTGAGTGGGGTAATTTTGTTTTTCTGTAGATAGCAGGTCACCAATTACATCAGGAGGAGTATAAACTTCTTGTTAGTTGATAAATGGAGGTTGGAATCCTTTTCTAGGTTATTTTATGGTATTTGTTAACAATGTTTACCTTCATAAATTGATTCAGCATAATCTTCACCTCAGCTTTCCTTCATTTCTGGAAGACATACAGATAATGTGCTACTTTTATGAAGCCTTACATGGCACTGAAAAACTGATTTTTGCTTTAGCTCAGCAGAGCAGCAAGATGATATTAACAGAGAGTTGGGAACATTTGAGTTCCCATAGGGTACAGAGTGTGGCTGATATGACACGACTTGCCTTCAACAGTTGTTTTAACAAGATATCCTTCATATACAATATGCTGAGCTGAAAGGCATAACTGAGTAATGTTAGCAAGAAACACTGTTGGCAAAATTCTTGACTTTCATCTTTATCTGATTAATCCCAAGCAATGTATTACTTACAAAAAAAGTATTTTCAACTGAATATATATGAAAGATATTTTTCAAATGCCTATAACTTTACAAGAACTATCTTTGGTGTGTGATATTTTTATTCTACAAAAGCATTTCTAAATACATGGCATAAGCAGAAAGATGTCCAGGATTTTGGATGTCTGGTATAAGGAGGCTTGATGCTATCCTTTCATGTAGTAACTATTGAGCACCTCCTAGGCGCCAGGCTCTGAGGATGCAACAGTGGATGAAAGAGGCCAAAGGGTGGGCTCTTGTACTTAAATTCGCGTGGGGATAGCAGACAAGAAGCAGATGAATCAATTGTCGAATGCATAAGACAGGGATAAGTGCTGCAGAGATGATACGAGCAGCAAAGTGGGCTAAGGAATCCCAGAGATGGGAGTGAGGTTTGTCTTGGTAAATGGGGTGGCCAGAAAAAAAAAAAACTTCACTGTGAAGGTGACAATTGAATGAAGTTCTAAAGGAGACTATAGAGCAAGCTCTGTTTGTACCCTTGTGTCTCCTTTTGGAATTGTTTGTGTCCCCGTAAGCAACTGTCCTGCTGATGCCAATTCTGTCTCCAGAGATGAGAGAGAGATACTAGGCTCCTTCCTGTACCCAGTATTTAAATTTTCTTACATTCTATTAAATTTTGCCTTACATTCTATTTTACATTGTTCTACTTTGGGGGGAAGATGTATTCTTCAGAGCCTTGAGCTCATTGGATGCAAGATGCTGTGATTTTTTTTTTTTTTTAAAGAGAGCATAAATCAAGCTTCCATAAATATTCCAAATTGCACCTTACCAAGAAATTGTTTTTTGTAAACGTTTAAAACTGTAAAAGAAACTTTCCACTCTGAAAATGGTATTTTTACTAATTTACTAATTAACACTTTTCTTCTGCTTAGCACTTTCAAGACCTGATTTAATTACAGTTTCTAGTACCTTAAATAGTGTTTTAAAGTGAGTCAGTGTTGCTTTGCTCAAAACATTGCAGTACGTTTTTTGCCCCTTTAGGCATCAGTTAATATGAAATGTATCATTTATTTTCACTGCCAGAATTTTCATCGGAACTAGAGGTAGTTCTGTTCCTTGGATGATGGAACTGTGACTAATCAGGGAAATATTAGATGTGCATTTGCTTCCCAATCCCAAGCATAGGGTTAATTGAGCACTTTTTCTCAGTAATATGCGCACAGCTCTGATTTCGCTCTGGGCTTAGAAATTAAATGAGAGAAGCACTGGTTCCTCTGTTTATTCAGAGTTTGGAGACTGCATTTGAATTGGCTCCCAAAATATTGAGAGAATCCCTCCTCTGGAGAGGTTCCTGCATTGCTATCTATGGTAATCATTGGAGTAATTAATCAGTTGAGAATCATTTGGTTAATTGTACCACTAGCATGTTCTACCAAAAAATAAAACCCTGGGAACTGCAGATTTCCAAAAACAATAGAAATCAGATATAGATTAAGAAAGAGATAACAAAATGCTTGGAGTCTTACCAGGATTTTTCTCTTTGAAAAATAGGCTTTAAGTAACCTAGTTGTAAGGGCTTCTCAGGTGGCTCAGTGGTAAAGAATCTGCCTACCAATGCAGGAGATGCAGGTTTGATCCCTGGGTTGGAATGATCCCCTAGAGGAGGAAATAGCAACCCACTCCAGTATTCTTACCTGGGAAATCCAATGGACAGAGGAGCCTGGTAGGCTATAGTCCATGGGGTCACAAACAGTCGGACAAAACTTAGCAGCTAAAGTTCGGTGACAGTGAACCTAGTTGTAATGTTAATATTAAGTCGATTTGTATTTGAGATGGGGAAGAATAAATTCCTGGAGAGCAAACTATTACTTTCCAGCACTGTTTCCTTCCTGTTAGAAGTCACATAGAAACAGGGAGAAAGATGATGGTGCAAATATGCAATGTCACCGTTATGTTTCTTAAATAAGTAAAGTTGGGAGAAATTATTTAGAATTAGAATTTCTCTTACAGAGCTAATTAGATTTATTATCAAAAAATAACTGGGAATCGTGTGAACTCATATTGCTAACAAATTGTATGAGGCTTCTGGAATTTCCATTCCCAAATGGAAATGTGTAACTGCTCTTTTGCCAGTAATGTCTGCCTACTCTGTGACTCTCAAACCTAGTCTGCTATACTAGTAATTGTGCATGTACATTCAGACACACAGCAGTTCGAGATGGTTTAGATTGCTTGCTTCTATACCCATTGTGGGTTTATTGGCAGCACTGTTTCTTCACTGAACAGAGAGATATTTACTTATACAAAACATACTTTCCTTTGATTACCATGGTTTTCTTCCTCCAAAGTTGATCTCTCTCTCTCAAGTATATCTCATGTATACATATAGTTTCAAGGTTCACTACTCAGAGTCCTTATAATCATGCTTTTTTTTCTTGCTCTGAATTTTTCTTATGTGCACATCACTGTTGGGCAATAAGATTTATAAAATAGAAAAAGCATGTTTCTTATCCACCAGAAAGTTACATATAATGTTGCTGGGGAGATGAGATATGGGATCACCATTTTTTAACTTGGGCATATAGCTCAATCTGATAATTTTGCAGATGAATAAAGAAAGACTCAACTATATTGGGCATCATAGATGGTTGAGAAATTAGTGCTAGTAGATAGTAGAATGGATATGCAGTTAAGTGTTACAATGAGCATGACCACCAGTTAGAACAGTGAAATTCAAAGAAGGGTGAAATCAGTGAAAGTTGGAGAAAGTCTTTATAGGAGAATATAAAACTGAGTTCACTGCAGAGGATTTGAGAGGTGGGTAAACATTTGAGATGAGAGAACATCAGGAGCAAACATTTTGAAGCAAAACTGGGCAAAGCCTGTTTATATTCTAACATGGACAGGAGAAAAACCTTTGGGGAGCGGGGGGGGATTGTTGTATGAGAAGTGAATGCCATCACAAGGCGAGAAAGAAGAACTGGCAGGCAGAGAGCCCTTCTGGAGGCTGTTGCAATCTTTGAAAGCCAGCTTCTTGTTTACACTTTACTGTGGTCCCTTGTGGGACTTCCCAGGTGGCACTGGTGTTAAAGAACCCACCTGCCAATTCAGAAGACAAAAGAGACATGGTTCGATCCCTGGGTTGGGAAGATCCCCTGGAGGAGGACATGGCAACCCACTCCAGTATTCTTGCCTGGAGAATCCCATGGACAGAGGAGCCTGGGGGGCTCCAGTCCATGGGACACAACTGAAGCAACTTGGCACATGCTCTGTTCTTTAAGAGTTGCTTAACCAAGGAAATGTTATGCTTTCTTTTTTGCCTGCTTTGGCTCTCTGAATAGTATTTCTGAAAGTGTTTTTCGTAACTGTTAATAGGTGTTGTTTGAAATAAAGGGTGGTGGTTTGGTAAATACTGGGTTAAACGAAGCTAATTTATACTTCTTTACCAATATTGTACATTGTTAATGAGCTGGGTCACATGGCGAAATTTATTGGAGGGGAACTGTGACATGTAGCTTTCCCCCAAGTATATTTATCCATAGAATTCTTCATCCTGAAATATTATCACCAATGGGACTGGAGTTCCTTGTGTGTGTACTAAGTCACTTCAGTTGTGTCCGACTCTGCGATCCCATGGACTGTGGCCTGCCATGCTCTTCTGTCCATGGGGTTCTCCAGGTAAGAATACTAGAGTGGGTTGCCATTTCCTCCTCTCAGGGCTCTTTTCAACTCAATGATCAAACCCATGAGAGTTCCTTGGAGTGCTCTTATAAAGTGGTAGGTTAGAAATCACTGCTATCATTTCCAAACTTTTGAAATAAAACCACAAAGTAGTCAGCACAGCAGAGAAAGCAATGGCACCCGACTCCAGTACTCTTGCCTGGAAAATCCCATGGACGGAGGAGCCTGGTAGGCTGCAGTCCATGGGGTCACTGAGAGTTGGACACGACTGAGCGACTTCACTTTCACTTTTCCCTTTCATGCATTGGAGAAGGAAATGGCAACCCACTCCAGTGTTCTTGCCTGGAGAATCCCAGGGACAGGGGAGCCTGGTGGGCTGCCGTCTCTGGGGTCGCACAGAGTCGGACACGACTGAAGCGACTTAGCAGCAGCAGCAGCAGCCAGCGCAGACGTATGGAATTGAAATATCTACCCAGTTTAAGAGAGAGGGAAAAAAGGCCAGGTGTTCTCAGCTGCTTCTTCAGTTTCTCAAGTGTCTGTGAGCCCAGCAGCTGCCAAACAGGAGGAGCTATTCTAGCTCTCACTCACACTTGGCACCTTGCACGGCTGTAGGAGTGGGTCCCACACGCTGCAGAGAATTTGGGACAGAGATTCTCCTACTTTACCAAGTGAGAGATTCACCATTAGGCCTTCACTTCCACCAGCCTAGCAGCCCATTTGTACAGTTTGTATATGCTAAAGATGATTTCCCCAACCTTCACATCTTCTGGTTTAATCCTTTTGCATCTGTGGTTACACTGGGTTCAGAATGCTGCTGTCCAGAATTAACTGAACTTCTGATGTGACCTGCCTTGCTCTTCCCCCTTTATTCACCAGAACTGATAGCCCTTGTTTAGTCTCACGGCCAAGGGGAACCACCTCTTCGCAGCTTTGGGTGTTCATGAATCAGTTTCTATTGAACCACTTTGTATGACAATCCTAGGGGCACACTTGTGTATTTTGGGTTATTCTGGCGCTAGCAAAATGGAATGCTCTGGAGGGCAAACTTATATTGTTACCTTAGGCTGATTTATAGGACTTTTTCTAGGAAGGCTGAACTTGCAATGATTTCTCTTTAAAAATTTATTAAAAGATCAATTGTCCCCAATGAGTAGTCATGCCAGTGAGAAATAAGCAGTGTTAAAGTATCCATGGAAAGGAGAATTGTGTTATAAATATAGTTGGTACTCAGTGAATAGTGTTGACAGACTGGTTTGTGGATGTCTCAAGAGAGTTGAGGTGGGCCAGTGAGAATTGGGATATAAGTCTGATTGAAAATTTAAAAATGCTTGAATCTCATTGTGTTCTTGAAGTAATCATATTGATGGGAAAATTTTGATCTGTATGCCATAGAGATATGGAAGGTCTAGTTAAAAGAAAGGAAGGAAAGGCACAGAAGATTGGAGTTGATTTGAAAAAAAGAGCTAATATGACTTTGAAAGGTCCTTTAGACTTTATTTTTGAAAATGTAAGTTTTCTGTACACTTCTTGAAAATTTGATTTAAATTTTTCCAGACCCTGTCTATAGTTAATTCTTTTTATACTCTCGTTTTATTGTAATATATTCCCCCATTTTGTTTCATTCTGTTGATTTGATATTTCTCTTGTAAATTTTATGTTGTAAAATTTAAAAGACCAGAATAGTTGTATTTCCAGAACTTAGCACTAGACCTCAAATGAGCAATTGCTTAAGAAATGACTTCTTAGGATAGGCAGTGTAAAGCAGTGGTTAGAAATACCTGACTTGGGCCTGACCCAAGTTTAAACTCTCAGTTCTGCCCTTGGCTTGCTTTTCTGACTTGTGGCTGTTGTTGAATGTTTCTCAGCCTTTTCTCACTTTGGTATTATCCAAATCATGCCAACTTTATAGACAGCTGTGATGTTTAAATGCCCTGTTGTATACTAAGTGTTTAAACATTTGGCACAATATATGATATTTAATACTCTGTATACTCTAGCTGTTATTATTCAAAGTAACTTTGCCTTCAATGATCTATAGTAGATAAAAAGATTAAACTTTCATGCAATAATGTAAGGGTAGGCATAATAAAATATGGCCATTAGAGTTAAGTGTCCAGTTTACTGATCCAAGTAGACCTTACTAGAAGTACTAGCTAGACTGGCAAATGAGAAAGTCACAAGGCAGATAAGGGGAGAGTTGTGTTCTTGACTGTGGGGGCAAGGGAAATCTCCAGCTCCTAATTCTTTCTCTCTCCTCATTAGGCTTAACACACCCTAAGTTTATTTCTATTTACAGTTGTTGCCTCAGAGGAGGGGTGATGGAGCTCTCTGTTTCTCTCAGAAAGCATGAGTGTAGAAAGAGGTGCAAGTGGAAATTTGAAAAGTTCTATCCTGTATTTTCCTTCAAAATCTTAACACTTTATCTGCTAGTCATCCTTAGTTGAGAGAGAAGTACTGTGTCTGGGGTTTAGGAACCTCTCAAAGATTTGAAGGCTCTCCAGTTTGACTCTACAGTTGATGTATTCCTGAGCACAGAATCCCACTGGGCTCCCCAATGTGAAGAGGCACTATAGAGTCCCCAGGGGTTCTGCGTAAAAATGGTAATTACTCCCTATCTCATCTGTCTACCTGCAACAATTGAGCAGGGAATCCATACTCTCCTAGAAGACCATTAAGTTTTAAGAACTGGAGTTAATACTGTCGTTCCTTTGAGGTGATATGGTCATATCATCAAAAACAAAGTTTTATTTCCCAATTTTAGATTATGAATTGAATTGACTTTAGTTTCATGAATTCATAGTATAGCTAGCTGAGATAATCTCAGAACTTTATCTATACTTTGATCTATATTAAGTACAGATGGGGGACCAGTCATGTAAATGTCCTGGTTTAATGGGAATTTCCCTGAAGTCAGTCTAAAGGAAGATTTTGGGATGGGGGTGCCATTTTCCCCCAACAATTCATTAATAGTTAATTAAATCTAATATATGAAGACCTTAGTTTAGGAAGGGGTTATATTCTATGAATTAGCAAGTTAGTGGTTTGGCATCCCCCCAAACAGTGTTACATGTGGAAGGTAGGCTAACCTGTAAGAAAATAATAATAGTAAAACATTCTCTGACTCTCTCTAATCAGAGTCTCTTGGCAAGGAAGTCTTACAACATGCAAGAATCGAGGTAGGCAGAAAGAGCTGAGGTCCTGGATTTCTTTGAGTGTTTTTGCTTTTCAGTCACTAAGTCATTTCCAACTGTGACCCCGTGGACTGCAGCATGCCAAGCTTCCCTGTTCTTCACTGTCTTGCAGAGTTTGCTCAAACTCATGTCCATTGAGTCAGTAATGCCAAACCCAACTATCTCATCTTCTGTTGCACCCTTCTCCTCCTGCCCTCAATCTTTCCCAGCATCAGGGTCTTTTCCAGTGAGTCAGCTCTTCACATCAGGTGGCCAAAGTATTGGAGCTTCAGCAGCAGTCCTTCCAATGAATGTTCAGGGTTAATTTCCTTTAGGATGGACTGGTTTGATCTCATTGCTCTCCAAGGGACTCTCAAGAGTTTTCTCCAGCACCACAGTTTGAAAGCATCAATTCTTAGATGCTCAGCCTCCTTGATGTTCCAATTCTCACATCCGTACATGACTACTGAAAAGACCATAGCTTTGACTATACGGACCTCTGTCGGCATAGTGAGTATGGAGAGGGAATAGCTAGTTTTGTGGCAATGAAGTTGATGATGGCAGTGAAGAAGGGAAACCGTCTGTCCTAGTAGGAGGCAGCATCTAAGAACAGCACTGGAGAGCATCTGTTGGTTCGTTAGGAAAATCCCTATCAGTACAGTGATGGAAAAGCAAAACAATGATCATGATAGTGTTGGTTTTGGCATAAGATGAGAAAAATATTTGACACTTACCAGGATATTTCAGTGGTGATGAAGCTAAAGTTTGCCTTCATCCAGATGGAGCTTGTAGTTCTGGACTTCATTCTTCTGCAGCTTTCCTAGCATAAGCAAAAGTACAAAGCACACGTACATGAGAATTATCCTGTTACCATCTCCCTTACCTGACTCTTCAGTGACAAGTCTTATGAAATTTGTCTGTTCCAAGATAATTCTTGCATTCTAGTTCTCCTCAGTGTTAAAGAAGGAGGGCAAGAAAACATCGTTTGAAACTGAGACAAATCCTATACAGACAGGAAGGCTTTCGGTAACTAAAAGTAGTTCCTTTTTTGGTTATAGTCTCCTTAACCTGTTAGGCTGAAAATGAATTATCTGAAATTTATTCCCTTGGAAGAGGTTATGAGGAAGAGAAAAAATGAGTAATTCTTTATTTACAATCAGCTAATTAATCTGTAAAGCCGCCTCACCCCCTGTGGTGTGATAGTCTCCTCCAAAACAGAAAGGATTCTTTGGTCATTCTTATGAAACAGTGGAATGCTTGATTTTTTTCCCCATTTGCATGGGAAAATCTATTCTTCCTTCCCATGGAATGATTCATCCATGGTAGCCCCAGTGGGCTAGTCGTGTGATTAAACCAAAAGGTTTGTGGATCTTTAATGCAAGCAGAGTCCCTTTTTTTCTAGCAGATTTATGGCATAGAAATCGAACGATTAAAATATTAAGTATGCAGTTTTTCTTGTGAAAAGACATTTTATGTTGATATTGTTTCATTTTTTAATATAGTAAGATACAACAACCAACACTAGCATGTGAACAGACATTTTGAACTGAATTCATTATCTTTTATTTTAGATTTATGTTGAAGTATTATTACGATTGAGAGTATTATAGTTACTTTCATATGAGTTAAAACTCGGCTGTAACAATTCATTGACTAAATATTATGATGGTAGTCAACTTTCAGTTGGAAGTGTTAATTATTCACCTCATAATGCACTCATAAAAAAGATTTACCAACAGTCTCCCAGGAGTAGAAAGCATATTGTCTCTTGGCATATTTTATAAACATGCTTTCCCTACACTCCCAGTAAAAGGTTATTATAGTTTCTCTTCTGTGACACTTAGGAAGGATAGAGATACTCACACAGGATTGGACATGTCATTATTTGTGAAAAAGTGACGTGTGTTATTCTTCAACTTAATGGTCATCAGAAGCTTTATTTAGTTGACTTTATGTGTCAAAGAACAGCTTAATTAAGCATTTACACATATTTTCATGTGTGTATATGTGATGAAGTATACACATGTTATGTTTTGGTTGGATGATCAATTTCTTTACATTCTTCTAATAATTTAAAGGGGCTTCCCAGGTGGCTCAGTGGTAAAGAATCTGCCTGCAAATGAGGAAGACTTGGGTTCGATCCCTAGGTTGGTAAGATCCCCTGCAGAAGGAAATGGCAACCCACTCCAGTATTCTTGCCTGGGAAATCCCATGGATACAGGAGCCTGGCAGGCTTCAGTCAATGGGGTCTCAAAAGAGTCAGACACAACTTAGCAACTAAACAAACAAAAATATTTAAAATGAAGTAAGAATTTTTTTTTCAAATTTCATTTCTGTAAGATTATTTTTTAGGATAGTAGTATTACATGAGAAAAAACATGCTTTGTATTTCTAATATTATGGATACTATTTTGGCTCAGAGACAAGGCCCCGACCTCAATTTGACTTTTCTCACAGTAGTGAAATCAGGTTGGATATGTGCTAGGGACTCCCAGGTATTTTCAATTTCAGTGTAAAATTTAGATTTCCTTATGCCCGCTTTTCCTTGTCTTAACTCTAGAACTTACCATTATTATTGTCGGGTTTTATTATTTAGGAACTGCTTCCTAGTTATTTAGTATATCCTTCTAAATCTGTCTTTTTTATTTGTTAATAGCCAACAATAATTGTAATGACCCCTCTTAATTTCTTCATGCATTGCTATCTAATTTACTTAGGTTCCTAATATCAGAGGTTATTTCTTCTCAATTAATTTTAAAAATTCCTAATGATGTTTTAAAATGAACATATTGCCTCATTAAAAGTGTTAATTTTTGGCTTGTTTTTCTTCTTTACTCCACTCATTTGGCCCAGTGTACTTCATCTCTTCCTTGTATTTTCTAACTTTTAGATGTATCTTTCTTTGTTTACAACTCATGTCTTAATGTGTCCGAAATCCTCTGTTCTTCCACGTGGTCTGCATATCTCGCTTTGTTTTCCTCCCTTCTTTTCTTTCATTAGTAATTACTGTTCATGTTTGTTTGTTTGCTAGTTTTTGTTTTGAGGTTTTTGGCATAGCTACCTTTTATCTGTTAATTAAATTTGTGGTTCTCATATTGCTTTATGTGGGACTCTGCCTGCCTGTTTTCTTCAATTACAATGCAACCATCCTGTTTCTCATGATGCCTAAATGACAGCAATCCAGTCTCACTGCTTCCTCTGTCGTTTTACAAGATGTGGAGATTTGTAGGCCACTGGATCTTGCTGGGGCTATTCCACCTCACATGCACAACTAAGGGAATAGGGTCTAGTTTAGGTTCCCTAGGACCAAGAAGTAAACAGATCTCAGTTTTTCCTGATGACTGATGTTACTCCATTGTTCTTTCTGTTACTGTGATGAGTTCTTCTGATCAGGCTTTGGAAATTTCTATGGGAACTGATTGTCTCAAAAAAGTTAACAATTTACTTAGGATCTTTGTTACTGAGTTGGATTTTCTCTGTATGAGGGTATCAGTTATTAAAAAAAGGGCAGAAAAGAACAGTGATACAAGAAAAAAAACAAAGGCACATAAATGATGGCAAACCTAATCCTTTAAAATCTGAAATGTAGATTTATAAATCCTTGTGCCACTTTGTACCAAGTATCCTTTATTCTGATCTAAAATGAATTCCAGTATTTGACCTTGGAAGATTTCTTGTCATTTTGTTCCAACCTTTTTTAATGATATACAACCTTCCTGTCTCTTCTCCTTTCCTACCGTGTAACCTTTCCTATTAGTATGGCCTAGTGAATCTAGACATTCATCTGGGGTTATTATAAGAGTTAGAGAAGTTGCAGAGGAGGTTTGTCACTTCTAATTTGCTAATCTTCTGTGCATTGCACAAGATTCTAGCATCACCTGAAAATAGAGCCCCAGGAATGGGGCCAAGGCCTCAATTTGAGTTGTCTCCCAATAGTCATACCATGGTTAGGGCTAGGTCCACAGCCAAGTATTTTCAATTTCAGTTTCAATAAGAGTGGTAAAAACGTTAAACATGGCATGGGAGCCTAGATAAAATGGTTATTACATATAATCCCCTAACATAAAAGTATATTTTAACATATATATAATATCTTAAATATATAAAGTATATATTAATATGTATTAAGAATTCATGCCTAGCATCTGTCCCAGAACAATTGAGCTAATTTGATACAGGGTATTTGTTTCTGATACTGTAACTATTAATAATTGGGGTACAAAAAAGCTAATGACTTCTGTGCAAGTGATCACGTTAATGCTAGCAGGTAGTTAGTACCTCACCTTATTGCAGTGCTGCTGCAGATTTTTTAATAGACTTTTGTTTATCCATATAGTTAATTGAAAATTCATTCATATTTGGTTAACTATTTTAAAGTAGAAATAATTTCTGATAATTATCAGAAATAATTTTTCATAGGACAAGTTTAGAGGAAAGCAGGACTATGTTGTTAAAGCACATAGTGGTTCGGGGAAGTGATTTAATGTTATACAGATATTGAACGATTGTGTACGCATAAATATACCCTTCAAGCAAAGAGGTAAGAGCATTTCATTGAAAAGGGAGTAAAGGTCTAGAAGTTTAAGCTGTATCATTCTAATGAAAACTTAGGATATCAACACAGATCAGTTTCCTGGCAATAAGAGTACATTTTAATAGATCCCTAATGTACTTAGAGTGTAAAATAAGGAATGTGTTTATATTGTCTTCATAATTCAGTGGAGCTCACAATGTCATTAATAGGTACCTCACCCCCTGGGGCCCACTGTTTAACAGCAGTGAGCATCCCCACAATTTAGGATGGTTTAGAACGTGGCTACCAATTTAAAAAAAAAGGATAGAACTGGAAATGAGTGATACAGTTTTAACAAATGCCCCATAGCTTATAAAGCAAGTCAGCCTCCATTAAAATCACACTTTTGAGAAAAAGTCCGTTTATTTCTTGATACAACTTACAAAGAAGTTAAAACTTTTCTTTATCTTCATACCATCAACTATATGGACAATATATAATTATGAGAAAGTGGAAATTTAAAGAGCTGCATTCAGTTTTCAAACTAGTCACGTTATGATCTTTAAACTTTTCTTCTGTTTTATGTACGATAAATCAGTATTTTAACAGTAAAGAGTTTCAATGTAAAATCCCTGATCTTCCCTATGTATTAATGGGCACACATTTTACTTGCTTAATTGTATGATGTAGGAAGATTAACGGATATAATTACTAGCTTTAAATGAAATTAGCAACGTACAAATTCAATGCAATCACTTTTATATAGTTGGAAGCCTCTGAATTTGATTTTTGCTTTAAATTTTTTCCCTGTATTACCATATATGTATTCTGTTTTGTTTTTTTTTTTTGGTCATGCAGTTGATACTTTTCTAAAAGTTTTTACTGATTGTGGTTCTTAGAATATGCAATTACACTGATTTCATGAAATAGTGCATATGTAGAATTGTGGATTTACCATTTTATTTCAAGCTGGCAGAAAAGTAGTTAATGTAAGTGTTGGAACATTAAACAAGTGACCACAGAGTTCCAGATGACCATCAAAGTGACAGTTAAAATATTACTAGTGTGACTTTACACTCACTTTGAGTTTTAAATCTCTTTAAAGTTGGAGGTTGTACAATGTGTTTCATACCTTTTAGTGGTTGAAAGGTAGGAGTGCAGTGTGTGTGTGTGGTCTGAGTTTTTGTGGACGTGATCTGCATTTAATCTAGGGAAATTAATTCCCTAAGCTGCTGGCAGGCAGCATGTACTTGTTAATTATTCAGGTGGATGACAAATGCAGAGCAGAGGTTCTCGCAAAGACAAAGTTTGTATGATGCATGTTTAGTAACTGATAGACCTGGCATTCCATGGTGTCTTATTCAGTGCTAATCCTAATAAGCTGCGTGGTGAGATGAACGCCTTTCTCCTATCCTCTGCAGAGAAAACAGAGATCTGAAAGAACTTCATTACGGCAATAAATCCTGTGCTTCATGGTTTTCTTGGTGAAAAGGTATCTTGTCCAGATGAATAACAGCAGAAAGTTAGGATGCTGCTGTGATATTGAGTCTTAAAGCAAATAAAGCTTTAACACCAAGGCATGGCCATTGTCTCTTTTCTGTTGTGAAGGTGATTCCAGATTAATTTTGTGAATCTAGCGTACATAAAGTGTAGATCTTCAAATTAAATCAGTAGCACACCACAGGCAGTGCTGTGGTTCTGAGTTTCAAGTGGTAGGAAAACTCCCTTTCTCCCCTGGTCTAATATGGTCAGGTTTCTTTCATACATCCCTGAGCCAATAGGTTTTATTAGGATGGGAAGATTTCCCATGGGAATCTTGGTGTTCCTTTTTAAAACTTCTAGACCTAGAGTCTGCCTTCTTTCTGCCATTGCTAAATAAACTATGCAAAGAATTGATTAGGCCAGCTATAAAGTACTGCTTGGCCAATTCTTAGATCTTGGTTGTTGTGACTATATTTAACTCTTCTAGTTTATTTTCCCTCTTCTTAAATGTTCAGACTTGAGTGATGTAACACCCAAATCAAAGTTTAGCTAAGCCAATTCAGTTTCAAAAACCTCAAGCTAGATTTGGACACTAATGGTGAGAACTGTGAATGGGTTTAGTACTAAACCATGAATCAAGAGCCTAGGCTTCTAGCTCAGGTCTTGCCATTAATCAGAGCTGTGATCTGTGCATGTGATTAAGTCTTTCCTCGTATGGGAAATGATAGTGGTGAACTAAATGTGTAATCTATATTTCTATGATTATTTTACTCTTTTATATATAATTTTTTGCATTGTAAACCCATACCCATCATCAGGCACTCTTATTTTTTTTTACTTTAAAAAATTTATCTGAGGAAAACAAGCTCATAGTAATTGTCATTTTGTAAGGATAACTTTAAGTGAATAACTTTAAGTGAAAAATTGATTTTTCTGAAAATACATTGAACTCTGACTTTAACAGAAAATGTTTTCAAAACTAGTTTAAACCTCTTTACCAGTGATTTTTAGAATATTTTATAAAGCTGTGTACAGATATTAATAATCTTTCAAAGAGGAAATTCTATGTTAAATCAGCATGTATCAGTCAGTCTTCTAATTTTGTAATTTTTATCTTGCATCTTCAAATCCCTTTAGTTTAGGAGCAAACTATTTCAAAAACTTTTTATTTATTTTGTTGCTCTTACACAAAATGACACACTCTTTAAATAAGCAGTTTGTAAGATTAACTGTTTCTGTTGCTACAAGGCTGCACAGAAGGCGGAAGCCTCCAGTCACCTTCGACAAGGCTGTACATGACTGTGGACTTCTCCCCGGCATCTCCTCGAAGCTTAGCTCCTCAGCTTGTTCTCTTAGCATTTGACTGACTCACTGCTGAGGAATATTTTAAATGTCACTTTGATGGTCATCTGGAACTCTGTTGTCACTTGTCTAATGTCCCCAAACTTCTATTAACTGCTTTTCTTCCAGCTTGACATAAAAATGGTAATGCCTGAGTAAAACCAACATCTTAATCAAGAAATAAAACTACCAGCGCCAGGAAGACATGCTCATGTCCCTTTCAAGTCATTTTCCTTTTCCTCTCCAAGAGTAATTCTGTCTCCTAACACCATAGATGAGTTTCTCCTATTCTTGAACTTCATATAAATGGAATCCTGTAGGGGATATTCCTTTATGTTTGGCTTCTTTTGCTCAACATTATGTTTGTGAATTTAGCTTGCTTATCACTGTAGTTTGCTCATTCTCATTGCTGCATGGTATTTTGTTTTGAGAATGTACCATAGTATATTCATTCTAGTGTTAGAGAGCATCTGAATTATTAAGAATCTGAGAGTCAGAAGTCACAGAGCTCATAAGTGGGCAAACATAGATTCTAGTCAAGGTCTAATTTCAAGCTCTCTTTGTAATTGCTACATTAGTCCAAAAATAAGTTACCAAAGACAACATCTACACGATCTAAACTAAAACTATTTAATCCTTATAATCAGCAAGAAAATGAAACTACATCAGAATAGACTTTCTGTATTTTCCCTAACTTGGTAAATGCAGGTTAAGGACTCTCAAGTGAGACTGACTTAGAAATAAAATCAGTGAAGCTGTGTAAGTTTGTGGTGGTCTTCCCTTTCCCTCAAGATTGATGGAATCTGAAAACTGGTGTTAACTGAAGTTTTATCTCATTCTTCAAATTGTCAGAGACCGAAACCAATTGCAAAGTTTGTGTGCTGCACAAAGATGCCCAGTCAAGGGAATTTTAGGAACTGATAGTCAGTCCATTTTCTAGGAGCCAAGCCTTGCACTCAGGAAGCTAAGTCTGTGCAAGGAAGAAACTTGGGGGACTTTTTCCCCCCAAGTTTACACAAAAGGCCTGGTAGACAAGGTCAGGTCCAGTTTAGCTCAGATCCTGTACGTTCTCTCTGGGACAATGGTGGGTTCCCCCGGGGGGCCTGGACGTTTTACTCCTGTGCGAGCTTGCAGCATGCACTGCTGATAGGAGAGCAAGGGCATCTCTGCTCCTGGGTCCCACTGTGATACTGCTCAGCTTTGGCTCTAGTGTAAGTAAGTGTCATAATGTGCATGATGTTTTAGTGCCATAAATCATTTGGCACTAAATTTGAGAGCATAGACTCTTAAAATCTGATGAGAGTTGTGAATATATTAATATTACCACCCTTTGCATGTCTTTTACATACTTGCACAATTCTGCATGTATTTCAGGAGACTCAAAAACTAGCGAATCCATCCCATGGACCTTGTGAACCCTCGGTTCATAACCCTGGCTTTAAGATTTTACATAACATATAGTAAAGGAATGGCTTCCCTCATAGCTCAGATGTAAAGAATCTGCCTGCAATGCAGGAGACCCGGGGTTTGATCCCTGGGTCAATAAGATCCCCTGAAGAAGGAAATGGCAACCCACTCCAGTATTCTTGCCTGGAGAATTCCATGGACAGAGGATCCTGGCAGACTATAGTCTATGGGCTCACAAGAGTCAGACATAGCTTAGCAACTAAACCGCCATAGTAAAGGAAAAATAGAGTTTTAATGTAAAGAAGTAGCACTAGGAAATGGTGACGCTTTGCCTTTGAATGTGCTTTGTATAAAGAAGCTCTCTTCTCTAAAAGAAATTACATAAAAGTAAATGAAATTAAATAGTATTTATGTTTAGCTCAAGAAATATACTTTAATAGATCAAAGTGTAGTGCAAGGATGCAACCAGTTATATAACATGTTCAATCCAGGGGATAATTGGAAGTCATATATTGTAGGGAAAAAGCAAAATGGGAAGAACTGATATTTTGAAATTGTGTACTTAAGTGTGTACCTACCCAAATGTCTAAGAATAACTGGTTTTCACTGTTTTAATAAATGTGGAAAACCTCTAACAGGCTAGCAGTAAGGTTATGCCTTTACTTGTCTTATACTCTTAGAGGTTTCTATTTGTAGCCTCTGGAATCCAAACTGGGAGAGGAAAAGGATAAAATAATCCACCAAGGAAATGATTAGATTTCTAAAATCTACATTTTTCCCTATTTTGTTAACACTTATAGGAAAATAATTGATAAGTTTTGGTTTATGGGTAACATTCTACTAAGGACTTTTAAATATCAAGTATTTTAAGATGAGTACATATAATCCTGAAAATTGCAGTCACTTTTTTGTCCTTGTGAAATGGTCTGGAAGTGGTCAGTGCTCTTAGTGACTCTCTTCTCTGGGTTAATAGAGGTAATTTTATTTACAAATGACCTCCATTCAGGTCCCTTCTGATAAGGTGATTTTAAACATTCTGGATTGAGACTGAAAATGGAGAGGTAGGTTTTCCAATGCTGAATATTCATTTCAGCTTTAAACCACCAGTTTCATTTTCCCTGAAATTTAAGATACAAAGTTGAAATAGAGAGGCTTTTCTCTGACCCATTAATTAATTGAGACACTCTTTCTGAGAAATTTTAATTGTGGCTATTTTAAGACTTAATTTAGCAGGAAAGAAGCATTCTGAGCTATGCAAATAATTGATTTACAGAGTCATTTCTTAAAAGACTTGATACATAATGGTATCTATTGCTATATTCATAATAAGAAAACCTACTTGGACAATTATAGCATCATTTAAATTACAAGGGCTAAAATAAAACTTTTGGTGCGCTGTTATTTTGCTCATTCAATATTAATAAACAATGGTAATGCTGTTACTTTGAGTATTTCATTAAAAAACTTCACAAGTATGAATTATCTGGAAGTTATGTCACTCTGAATTAGTGAAAGTTCTGGAACATAAATTACTTTTAATGCATATCATCCCCTGATCTAAATTTTACAGTATAAGCAATTAGGTTCAGCTTTAATAAATGTGGGAATTATTTTTAATCATGCTAGAATACCAGCCCTGAATTCCAGTCTCCGGTTACATTGTATTTCTGTTGTTGATTATAAATGGGAGCTTCCGAAGTGCCGAAATACATCATTCTGTATAAAGGTAAATGTTTACCTCGATGTATTTTTTTTCAAATTATTACATAATGTGGAGCTGAACTTCAAACGACCCTGAATTATCAATTATTCTGATTTACTGTGTTCTTTATTACGTTTGAAGGGTCATCAGTAAGGTAATAAATTGTAATGCAGTGTTCCTAGTTAGGGGGAGTATTCAGAATCATGTGACTAAATCTTTCTGAAATAGCTAGACTCTAGATCACTTTCACCACACTTGCCATCACCATGCACACACATCTGCAGGCATATACATGAACATAAATTCACCTGCCAGATTCTGATACCTGAACATTTAAAACTGTGTACCAATTTTAGCCTGTTCTCCATCTTTTCTCAGTTTACAAGATACACTTTAATAAAAAGGAATACCCACTTGTTACTGTTACTGTTACTTGGGACTGTTAGCAGGTTTTATTTAATAATAGAAGCTATAAATTCTTACCTCTAAAATACATACATATATACACACACACACATACATGAATATATATGTGTGTGTGTGTGTGTGTGTATCTATATGTGTGTGTGTGTATGTGTAACAAAAGAGAGAGCACAGGTATATTTTAAACAAAGACTGTGTTGAGGGGACAGCATATGAATAGCAATAACTGAAAATAGTAAAACCTGAAGAGAGAAATGTAGCACAGGAATAGTATATGGATAGTGTATATAGCAATTGCAAAAGTAGTTTTACAATTCGCCTTTAAACCTCTGTGTCCCAGTAGAAATTATCTTCCTAAAGTAGTTGCCTCACTAAAAGAAGATGAATGATACACTGACCAGGTACATGGAACACGTTACTGGTTGAGCTGTGTCCGACTCTTTGTGACCCCATGGACTGTAGCCCACCAGGCTCCTCCATCCATGGAATTTTCTAGGCAAGAGTACTGGGGTGGGTTGCCATTTCCTTCTCCAGGGGATCTTCCCAACCCAGGGACTGAACCTGGGTCTCCTGCATTGACTGTATTTATGTTACTGTCCCATTTCTCTTTTCTGAGTTTCAGACATACTCATCCAACATCCTGTTCACGAATGTTCAAGAATCACCACCATGACCTTCCCTCTAAGACTAAACTCTTTAGCTCCTGCTAAAACCTGTTCCTTCTTCCCTCTTTACTATTTAATATGTGGCATCACCATTACCTCATATTTATAAGCCACAACTGAGGCATCATTCTTGGTCCCTCCACCCCCATTCTCTTAGCCATATTCAATCAGGCACTGCACCCTGGTGATGCTGTCTTCTAAAGAGTTATCAAATCTTCACTTGTCTCCATTTCTACTGCCTTAACCCATCTCAGGCCGCCATTATCTTTATCCTGAATCAACCTCTTAATTGTCTTCGTTCCTCCAGTTTTGTCTGCCCTCTCCCCAGTCCATTCTCCATGTGGTCATCTGCTCTTAGGACTTTATCATGGATGAGCTTATGAGATTGCTTCCCATTGTGACAATAAGCAAAAACTCAGTAGGGACAGAACATAGTGCACAAGCAAGGACTGATCCTTGGGGAGAGAATAAAGGTGAAAAGGAGAGGACTAGGAGAAACCGCTTGCCACATAGAACCATACACAGTGGTGCTGAAGTTCCAGACTCATTAAAATACGTGGGTTCAAATCATGATTCTCTTGTTAGCCCTGTCAGTTCAGTTCAATCAGTTCGGTCTCTCAGTCGTGTCCAACTCTTTGCATCCCCATGGACTGCAGCACACCAGGCTTCCCGGTCCATCACCAACTCCCAGAGCTTGCCCAAAATCATGTCCATCGAGTTGGTGATGCCATCCAACCATCTCATCCTCTGTTGTCCCCTTCTCCTCCTGCCTTCAAACTTTCCCAGCATCAGGGTCTTTTTCCAATGAGTCAATTCTTCCTATCAGGTTGCTGAAGTGTTGGAGTTTCAGCTTCAGCATCAGTCCTTCCAATGAATATTCAGGACTGATTTCCTGTAGGATGGACTGGTTGGCTCTCCTGCAGTCCAAGGGACTCTCAAGAGTCTTCTCCAACTCTTAGCCCTGTAACTGTGAACAACTTGCTTAGCCTTTGGAATACTGGTCTCTGCATCTGTAAAATGAAGATTAATATAGAAATTAATTTATAGGACTGCATAGAAGACTAAGTGAATAACCTTGTAAGTGCTCAGAAAATGTTAGCTGCTCCTATTACTTTTATTGGGCTTCCCAGGTGGCTCAGTGGTAATGAATCTGCCTGCCAATGCAGGAGATGTGAGTTCAATCCCTGGGTCGGGAAGATTCCCTGGAGGAGGACATGGCTACCCACTCCAGTATTCTTGCCTGGGAAAGTCCATGGACAGAGGAGCTTGGTGGGCTACAGGCCATGGGGTCACAAAGAGTTGGACACAACTAAGCTCTCTCATGCACGCATGAACACACACACATTATTTTTATTTGCATATCATCTAGGAGGGAGATAGTTGAGGCAATGCCAGGAGACCTTTGACTAGCCAAAGAGGAAGAACACAGCAAGCATGTCATGTAGCTTCTGCTGCTGGCACAGCCGGAAGTGGGAACGGACGTGGGAACAAAGGCACTGAACTGACTGTAAAGGGCGTGGCTCCTGAGGGTGTGCACTTGACAGTCTACCCTGAGACAGGCTTGGACTCAATTAGAAAAAAAACTTACGTCAATTGTATAAATGTTTCTGGTTTTCTCTCCCCCCACCCCACCACCCCCCCCACACACACACTCTCCAAGTCTGATTTGTCCAGATAACAACTTCTTTGCATTCATCCTTGTGTAAAAGGCTATTTTTGCCTGGTAAATAATCATCGTTCCATTTGATAGTCTGCAGGTATTTATTAAGAGTAGCAATGATACACTTACGAGGAATTGAAGCTAAAAGAAAATCTTAAGTACCAGTACCTGGTAAGGAGCATGTTCTACATATGAAAATTCCGGTAAGATATGGAGGATAGGATGCAACTTCTGTATGCCGTGGTTCAGCAGTCAGTCCTGCAAATCACACATCAGTGACGAATGGGATACTCTTGCACCTGAGCCTAGTTCACTGTTTGGCTACTCCACTGGCCCTCAAAGGTGAGCTTGTTTCCTGTGCATATTGCCAGTGCTGTCTCCCTCTGGGCACTGGCTGGCCAAAGGTCAGCAGAGCTCCCAGCCTTCCACTTTCTCAGGAGCTTTTGTAGTCTTAGAGTCTGCTCTGTTCGACCTCTTCTTGGCTATGTTGAGATCTGTCATTGCCCTGTGTAGACTTGCTATCAGCCTTTAAGATGGCGCTATTCAGTCCATTATTCTGATGCCCAGTTTACTTAAGTGCAGTTATTGCAAAGTTGAATCTATCCAATATGTTTAGGCTTTCACAAGCTTTCGTGTCCTTGGGGCTAAAGGCTGCTAACTACCATTTATAGTGATAATCAGTTGTGGAGAAATAGCATCTTTGAAGATATTGCCAGAGAGCAACAGGCAAGATTTATTTGCACAGTGAAATTTTAATTGCCTTAGCTTTAGACTTTAAAGTTTTATTTTGAGGTCAGCCCTTCTCAGTCCTGAAAGAGCAGAGATTTGGCTCTGTTGAGAGTGCATAGTAAGAAGGGAATTGCAGTTGCATAATCCAGAGGTTAGCCCCAGCACATGTGGGCAAAACTGAAGGATGACTTTGTCCAGAGACTCTTGTCCTTTGCGGGGGAAGGAGTAAGAGTGACCGCCATATTTAGATATCCTTTGAGAGAGGCTATGACTTTTGAATTCCACAAGGGAAGAGTTTATAGCAGAAGCAATATGGAGCAAATGGCTCCTGTGTGGCAGAAATGATGAAGGGAAGAACTCTAGAGAAAAAACTTTAAAATTGAAATATACTGTTAACAAAAATAACTCAGATATATCCCTAAAACCTTATGAAATCTGCCTTCAACAAGGAACACAAAAGGAAAAAGGCAAAACTACAGAATGTTTCTTTTTTTTCTTTTAAATCAGTGTGGGTATCCCGCTACCTTGCAGACTTACTATAGTGTCGACCATTGCATCTCAGTGTTTGGTGAGTTCATTTCTGTAAATATCAGAAGGACCTTGTTCTAACACTTTCAGTTATAACAAGGTCCTTGAGCATCAAGTAGAGTTGAGCATTATGGTATGGCTTTCATATCATTGCAGAAATTTATAGAAGTGTCATAGTGATTTTTAAAAGCCTGTTTTTATTTTCCTCCCATGTTCCTTTTACTTCCAAGAACGATTCCATTTCAGTTCTTGTGGCTAGAAGTCCAAAAGCTACTGCCTTTGTGATTAATCTTATTTGAGAATCCTCTTCAACTACCCTGTCGTGAATTGTAGAAAATTTGTGTGCAGTGAACTTGTCAAAAACAAACCACAGATTACTTCTGTGGCTCTTTTTGTTCCTAAAAACTGCTGAGTGCTTTAGTGCAAACATCTTACATTTAGAGAAAACATGAAATAAAAATGCATTAGCCGGAGGCCAGAATGCAACCGTAGTGCTGGTGCGCCTCTGCTGAGATAGTGTTGGATGCCAGTTGGCCAGACTCAGGAACATTTAGATTTTGTTTCTGAGAGGAAGCAGTGCATAGCCATAAGCTACATTAAGTTCATTAGGTGCAAATGCTACATGACACAGTTGATATGGTGACAGAAATAAACTCTTCAGTGACTCAATTCTAGTGGCACCGATTTTAACCAATTTATCAGACAATTGAGTATGTTCTGCACTTGGGATGGGTTTTAAAAATATGGTGTCCATTTTCTTGTTTGGCTTATTTGACTTTGCAGACCCAGTTTAGTTTATGAAGATGCAGTATGTATTCACTAAGCATGTCAGCATTGATAGTTGGGGTTGCTCTCTTGCTAGTGTTTAAGGGAGGTTTTACTAACCAACCTGGGAATGCATCTGGAAGGGGGTTTATGATGTGGTAGAGCCTCTAATGTGTCTTAGAGGAGAGAGTATGTGTGTTTACTTTCAGTAACCTGTATGTTTGTGTAAGAAACATAAAGGTTAAAAATTACCAGGCATAGGATCATACAAATTGGATTACAGTCATGTTTGTTAAGTGCTGAGATAAAAGTGTAGTTTGTTTTGCAAATAATCACATCACCCATGTAAACTAAGTAACACTACATTCTGTCACTTAAAGTTAATGCTCGTTGGAAGAAATACTTTATCAAAAGAAATCCCTGAAGTATGGTCCTTTTACTCCATTTTAAAGATGAGAAAACAGAGTAAGAACAGTATAGTAAGAAAACAGAGGAAGACAGTACCATAATGGTGGCTGTTCACTCAGTCTGGCTTTTTGGATGATTACCTTTATGACTTAGGAAGCAAAGTGTTCGGTTCCCAACTACTCATTACTTATTTTTTTCTCTGGTTTTAACTGAATCTTTCAACTAGCTGATGTGGATTGCCAAGGCAGAGCAAAAAACTACTCCTTGTGGAGCAACTCAGACAATACTAGATCAATATGCGGATAAATTATAACACTAGGCAATAGCTAGGGTTAATTAGTCCCGAATTAGCGCTAGTTGTAGCAATTGATGCTGTGTTAAAAAAATGCAGGGGTACGTATTGAACATAGATTGTTAAAAGGAAAAAAAAATGATCAAACTTATAGTCCTAAAACAAAATCTTGGTTAAAAAATAGTTTAGTAGTGATATGGGTCAGCCTGGTGTGTCTTTGCTAGTTTACATGACTACTGTCAAGATTATTTCCATTAGGAAATAGATTAGATGGAGAGACATGTCTGTTCCTTCTTCTTGGAAACCCAGATATTAAAGATATATGGGCTCTCCTGACTGATTTTGGAATAGTTACATGAAATAAAGTCAACCAAAGGTAGCAACCAGCTTTCTTTAAGTACAATAGGAAGGCCGAGACTGTATGACCTGCTTTTGTTCTGGCTATGTCCAAAGTTTCAAATTCTTGTTGAAGGTATTTCCTTATACTGATATGTAAACACACTCACCCAAGATTGACTTTTCCTCCCCCTTCATAAAACTTTGGAAATTATTTTGTAAGAAAAACTAGTATTAATTTCTAAAGCTAATGGACATTATTTTGAGGGAAGTAAGCATATCCTTACCTGTAGCATATGAATTGACTACCAAAATTGTTCCACGAATAACAGCAGGAATTCAGAAGAGAGATTTTTTTCACCGAACTTCTTGCCAAAGGCTAACTTGCCAACTCAGTTCCACATTTGTAATTCAGTGTAAGTTTATCCCATATTTGTGAGTCAGGCTGATCCTAACTGGATTGCAGTGAAATTTTTAGGATTGCTATGTATCAGATGTTTGTCAATCAAAATAAATAAAAAGAAATAAATCATTAGAAAATCATTTGGCTAAGCAGTTGAACCTTTTGAAAAATTCGAAATATACCTCATACTGCCACTGGAGACTGTTCTTAAATGAAGAGAATAGCTGTTACTTAAGCACAAGGTAATGATGATAATCTGTAATTCTTTTTTTTTTCATTTATTTTTATTAGTTGGAGGCTAATTACTTTACAATATTGTAGTGGGTTTTGTCATACATTGACATGAATCAGCCATGGATTTACATGTATTCCCCATCCCGATCCCCCCTCCCACCTCCTTCTCTACCCAGTCCTTCTTAAAGATCATTTTATCTTTGGGAAATTACTTGAAAACGCAGATCTTAATGATCGTCTTGCCTCAGGACTCATACACAGAAGTCTAAACAGTGTGCCTCAGTTTGTGCAATAAAGTATTATAAAACAAGAATACCATAGAATTTCCTGATATTGCAATTCAGAATGCGACCAAAACCACATATTCTTTCTCCCTTAACACTGTGAATAAAATGAATATCTTAAACGATCCATCTGAGAATGAGCCTGCGCATGAATGTGTGTGTGTGCATGCACATGCACAGCCGTGTACTGCATTCACCTTTAGGAGTGGGTTGGGGATGCTTGGCTGTCACCTCCATTTGAATGGCACTGGCTCTTGTGTCATCAGTTTCTCTGGTGCCTCTGGGTAGAGTTAAAGATTGCAGGTGTGGGTTTACCCAGGCCCACTTTCGAGCTGGACTCTTCACTATGGGATGCCCTTTGGCTCCTTCCTGTCCATCACAGGGCTGGGCAATTCAGAGATCAAGTTAGATACCCAGCTGTGGCTTCATGCAGTAGAAAAAATAGATTTTCTACAAAGTAGTAGAAGTTTAAAATGATGTGTTTATAAATTAGCAAACTGGCTTTCCACTTTATTTCTCACTTTCCTTATGCTAACACTTCTTGAGATTTAACATTCTTTGCCGGAAGCACAGTACTGGTACGGTGTAAAGTAGCAAGCTGCAGGAGCGATGGTAAAAATATAGATGAATGCACAATTGTTTAATTCTTAGATAAAATAGAATAAATTCAAGATTGAATTGTTTTGTAAATTACTGGTTTCAGGACTTCCATCTAGTGAAAAATGCCTGTCCTCCTGTCAGAACTAGTGGAGGGATATAAGCCATCTCCCCTTTCACCAATGGCTAATTAGGCTCCCAGGGCAACTGGTTGTGCATTGCTGGAAATCACTTAAGACAATTTTGTTTTATGTGCAAAAAACAAAGTGAAAAGTAGTTTTGAGAAGCTCGGGCCTTTTAATAGCTAGTGATATTAACCACCTGTTTACTCTGCTGATGTGCTTAAAAAAAATAAAAGAAACATTTTGGGCAAATATTATAGCATCATATCCAAACAAGCTATTGAATCATAAAGTAAAGCCTGTGAGTTTTCTCTTAAGAAACAAATACATTTAAGAATCTGCTGTGACAAATAAATATCAAAATGTGCACAAAATTACAAGGACAAATAGAATGTTGTTTTTGACTGGTTTGTTTATATTGAAACTATATTATTTTATGTGAAGTATGTGTAATAGAGCATTAGATTTGAAAACTCTGTGTTGAATATCATTTCTGACAGCCTTTTTTAGGGTCACTAAAATTCCAATAATTCAGTCTAGAATTGAAGTCGATTCCAGAGAAAAATTTAATATAGTCTGCTTGCCTGCCAGCTTCAACATAGTTTCTGAGCATTGAAATGGTTTGACACATTGAAATATAAAGTGCATTTGTCATATCTATTGGTGGAGTATTTTATGTGATCGCATCTAACAAAGATCAAGTTAGAGTAAAACTTACACTATTTTTTATGTGTTTGTGAAGAGGATTTTGTTTTATCTTGTTTTCTTTACAGTCCTGATTTGATTTATTATAAAGTCCAATAAACTATTCGTAGTAATAATAAAGAAACACATTGCCTGAACTGATTTTGAATTGCAGTGGAACATCTCTATGTTACCATAGTCATTTGCTGTTTCAAAGACCCATGTGAGTTCAGGATTGTGTCATAAGAAGGGTCTATTCTCTAGCAAATAGAGATTGTGTAATTAGAAGAAAGCCTTTAAATCTCTTGAACCTCAGTTTTCTCATCTGTAAATGGGGGTGATATTAATAAGTTTGCAAAGTTTTGGGCTTTTTTTGTTAACGATTCAAGATGTTACATGTATAATCCTAACTCTATGCCTACTACAGAGCACTTACTCTCTAAAAAACTTATATACATATGGCTTCTGGAAATTACATTCATAGAATAAATAGAATGAAATATGCAGAATATATATATACATATATACATATACACACACACATCAGTATTCCAGGAAATATTGAAATGAGATTCCAGTACAGTTTATTTTTATAAAATACTACATTAGCTATTACAAAAATAATATGCTTTTCTAGTATATATTCAATCACGGATGCTTGCTTATATATTTGAGTGTTCTGGGATTTCTTGTGGTGAGGGTGTAATGATAAAGTTGACTCTGTTTTAGATTATTTTACTGAACACAGATTAAACTGGGATGGACCTTTGTGTTATGCAGCAATGCTGTTTATGAAAGTATGAAAATCTCATGTTTATGTTCAGTCATGTACACATAACCTTTATCTGTAGTTCAGATGTCGATTTTAATAGTTATAAATACAAGTAGGCGAATGTATAAATACAACTTGAACAGAAGACTATTTCTGTGTCCTGGCTAAGAGCTCCTAGTTGTAGTGTTTGACTGAAACTGTTAAACAATATATTATGTTGAGTGAGGAGTTCTGTTAAACAGAACTGATTTCAAGACCATAATCATTTCATATTCAATTTATTTAATAAATATCTGTTAGGTGGAAACATATATGTTAAGATTACACACATGTATGTATTTATTTGAATACTTAAAAATATTAAATATTTGCATATTTAGCCTACAGGTTTTAATGTATGACTGATGTTTTATGATCTGCTTATGTAATATAAAATGATTTGACAGGGTTGTAAGTTAAACATGCAATGAGTAGCCAAGACTAACAAGTCCCAGTGTGTGTTCTGCTGAACTCAAGTTCAACAGTGTTAATAAAAATTATGTAAAGAAGGTTTCCAGGTTGAAATAAGTTTGGAAAACTTTGAGTTAAGCCATTTTTTCAGTAGGATTTCTGAAAACACTTAATTTTCTCGACATATTACAAGGTAAGAGACCATGGGAGGGTTGTGATGTGCTGTTTCCTTAACCTTTTTTTAACACAAAAACCTTTTCAATTTTTTTGAATATCTTACAGCATTTATACTCATTAGGACATACTTTGGGAAATTGAAGTTTAAATGTAATGTGCTATATAAATTTCTATATCAGTAGATACAATCAGGGGTTGGGAGCCACCCCATCTCTTTGAACAGAGAGAAATTAAAAGATTAACTAGGTACAGTGTTAACTAGCAACTGAGAGGGTAAAATGAGAACATGGACAAATCATGGAGATTACAATGGGGAAAGCTAGTACCACCACCAGGACGAGGGGAGACAGGAGAAGAGGTTGAAATTAGTAATACTTAGAAGCTTAGAGAGACCTCATAAAGTTGAAACTCAGAACTCTGAAGGGGGGACATGGACCAGTTTGTGCTGGTGTCTCTGGGGAGGCAGATGAGGCTGACGCTGCAGTGTTAGAAAAACAGCAAACTGTGTTCAGCCACCGCCACTGGAAGGAACTGCCCCTGTTGGGTGAAGAGACGCTGCTGGGTTGATGCTAACAGAACCAGCCAGGAAGCCCACAGAGAGCGTCTCCATCCCCCTTTCAGCCCTGCAGTCTCCCCTTAATGCCTCCTATGACATTGCCTTCCACAGAGCATCTGGCTGAGCAGAAATGGGGTTTGCAGAGACCCAGTCCCTCAGGGCAGAGTGTAGAAGGATGGTTCTGAAGCTGATAAAACAGCTTAATTGGCACAGCTGCTCTGTAAGAATCCAGAGTTTTATAAAGAAATGTTAGAATTATTTTCAAAATGGTCCTGTTTTCATCTTAGACTGAATTGACTGTAGTAATTCACAAAGCAGAGCAACTCACTTTATAATTTGTATCTCCAGGAGCAGTCTTTTATTACTGCACTTCTATTCTATTAATGTACAGGTTTTCTGAAACAAAACGAGGGTTAGTTTAAACTTACTCTGAAACATGAGAAAATACACTGTTGAAGGCCTGCATAGTCCCTAACTTTGTAAAGCTATTTAGTTCATTTCTTCTACAGCTTCTTGGGATTCATATGCTGAGAGGCATTTGAAATCAAATGCACATAGATTCAAGCAGAAAGATGCTCTGCTACTGAAAATAATAGGGTGATAAGGTGACTGCCTTACAGAAGGCTTGGGTATTTAACAAACTTTGTGGGTTGTTCAAAGGATGCACCTCGTAAGAGTCATCAGTAATGACTGAGAAATGCAATCACACAAATGCAATCAACAGATGAGAACTTCCCTCTCCTTCTGAGACTTACATTTACTTAATGCTGCTGCAGTGAGAGTTTTAGCAGGCATATTTTGGGTTTATCATACATATGTGGTATTCATGTTAAATTCTACTTACAAAATCCACTTTTACATTTGTAATAGCCTAGGGGAAAGCTAAGGATTATAAATCAAGAAATTGAGGAAGCAACTTCTATGAAAGAGGTCTCAGCAATAGAATATGCAACATCTACAGATTATACATGTATTAGGTGAGGTTATAGTGCTGTAATTAAAAGATGCAAACACTTTGTAACAAAATGAAGAGAAACCTGAGGATACAGGCTATAGAAAAGCTGACTTTAGGAGATGGGAGGGGAAGGTGGCCATGACCACAACAAACCAATCAGAGATGATGGAGAATAAGATTCCTCTGTCAGTGACTTGAGAGAATAGAATTTGTACAATGAACGATAGTAGTGACTTTACTAACATTATAGAGTGCTTACCGTGGTTCAGTCTTGGTTCAGAGTGCTTTGGGTATATCAAGGTGAAGGTTAATATTGTAAAGGGATTGGAGAAATGCCCTGAAGACCGTGGACTGAGAAAGAGCTGTTGGCTTTGACCTTTGGCAGGTTATTTGGAACTTCTGGTAGAACCATTTTCACATAGTGGAAGTATTCGAAACTAGGTTTCAAACGTTTAGAGAGAGAAGAATCAGTAAGAAGGTAAATACAGTGAATTTAGGTTGCTCTTCCCATAGCTTTGTCAGCTGCTTTGGGAGGATAAGGCAATGCGATGATGAAGAGACAGTGTATTGTCCTATAAGGGGTTAGGTCTTAGCAAACAGATGTTGAGTGTAGTAAATAACTAAGAAATGCATGCTATTTAACAATCATCCATTTGAGTTTTTAGAATGTCAAAATATCTTTTGAAAGCATTCTTTTTTTTTTTTTTTGCTATATTCTGTAAGATAGTCATTCTTCTGTCTTGGTTATATTAACATGCAGTCTATCAAGTTTTGTTTTGGTAGAAACTTGAATTAGTTTCCCTGACGTTTTTGAGTAGTGGCTTATGACTAAGACCTATATGGAAAATGTTATGAAGGTGACCTGGTTCTGTCTAATGGCGTAGTCTGACTTACAGTTTGGGACAAATCTTACTGCTATCTCCTTGATTTGTAAGTTCAAGTAAATTTCATAGACTTGAAAAGGTCTCTGTTCTTTGTCACTCAATCATGTCTAGTTCTTTGTGATCCCATGGACTGTAGCCTGTCAGGCTCCTCTGTCCATGGGGATTCTCCAGGCAAGAATACTGGAGTGGGTTGCTATGCCCTTCTCTGGGGGATCTCCCCAACCCAGGGATCAAACCCAGGTCTCTAAGTGGTCTTTTCTAGCAAAAGGGCCTCTTTATTTTTAGTAGACTTCAAGGTCTGTCTCAAATATTTGAATAGGTCAGTATACATTATTTTTAATACACAGATGAGAACCACCTCCAAATTGTCATTTCCCCTTAAAACAATGAAAAAGTTCGAATTTCAATTTTTTGTAAGCTACTGGGGGGCCTTTCAGTGGATTTTTAGAGGAACTCATTCCAAATACCAGTCTGCTCAGTAAGGGTAGCCTTCTCGTTGAGTCACAAAGGGTTACATCTCAACACTTTACTGAACCATCTCCATATAGACTGAGTTAATATTTTAGAAGTTAAACAAAATACATGAAACTTTCCTTTCAATATGAAGCTACCTTTGATTTATTTTATAACAAGAGCTAACCCTTGTTAGAAATTGTGTTTAGTAATTTGCATAATTCTTCAAACACTTTCCCAGATGAACATGTGTTGTGGTTCAAATAGGAATCAAATATAAATAACTTCTGAAATAAATAAGCAAATAAATATATATATGAACATGCACATACACATATGCACATATAGTTATATATATGCACATAAATATGTTTGCATATATAATCTCCCCTAATTTATTTGATGGACTGTTTATGAATGTCTTCCTTTAAAATAACTTACAATACATGACTAAGATAAATTAGGGTGATGCTAGCTGCTTTAACAAATCCTAAAATTTCAACTAAGTGCCATAATTTCTTAGTTTAGAATTTTTCAACATGTGTTTTCCTGGTGGACAGGAAGTTACTTCTTCTCCCAGTAACTTCAGAGACCCAAACTGACAGAAGCTAGTTATGCCAGGTGTCCAGAATCTTTCTGAGTGTTGTCTCTGTCCCAGTTTGCTAGGAGCAAGAAGATCAAGTAGCATCATCTGAGGAAGCTTCTAATGGGCCAGGCCCATATGTAGCACACAGTTACTTCTGCTCATAGTCTATGGGTTGGAACATAGGCACATGGCCACATTCAATTGCAAGTGAACCTGGAACATATAATTCAACTGCATGCCCAGGAAGAGAAAGAGACCTCATAGGTAGTGGCCAAAATAATTAATACTGACTTTTGGAAAGTTTTAATAAGTCATTGCTTTGTAATATAAAATCACATAGAGTAGGCTCTTTATAATTGTATACTTCCCTAATTTATATAAATAATGTATAGTGGTATATATTAGTATTGCAGCATTATTTTTATATTGTAATGTGGAATGGAGTGGAGACAAGGTTCAAGGTTTGAGGGTATTTTGACTAGTTTACATGGGTTCCAGGCAGAAAATATTTGAGAGATATTGTTATACATCTAGATTTACCTGACACTGAGAAGTATCTCTGAGGATTTACTTCATTTTCTGGGGGGGGCGGGGTTCTCTTGTGATTTTTATTATCTACCATCACAACAGAGAAATGGCCTTGCTGTTGAAAAGCTTGTATTAATGAGGATGACAAGAGTTGGCTTTGGACTGAGTCTGGTGTTACTGGTGGTTTTTTGTATTATGGTGCTGGGGTTATTTAAATTTGATTGTAAAAAAAAATAAAAAAAATAAATTTGATTGTATTATGGAGTAGCCAAATTTGTGTTTTTCAGAAATCAAGGGCTTTTTGAAGACTTGCTCATTTCTTAGACAGCATTGTAGAAAGCCACCTGTAAAAGGCCATATGTTTCTGAGAGCAAATAAAATCCTATTGAAATGGAAACCTTCTTATTGAAAGTAAATTTACATATTTTATTAAGCAAAATAATAATTAACACTTCCATTGATATTACATACCTGAAATACTTGTGGTTGTAATCAATACATGCCATCAGAGATGAGTGAAGCGGCAAATTGATTGTTTAGTATCAGAATCTTGCTTGACATTTTTGTCTGTCAGTTGACTAATTTTGTTTCCTTTCACTTCCATATCAACCAGTATAGAAATAAGCTAAGTTTATGCTCCCAGTATCTACACAATTTAGTCACAGTTGAGGAATAGATAAAAGTTAGTTAGGATTATTTACGAGTCAAAACTCTGTCATTATTTCTTTAAGGGCAACATTTATATCAGAGTTAAAGTAGGCCTTAAATTTAGAGTTGCATTTTCTAGTCCACTCCCCCATTTTCTTGCAGAGAAATTATACTGAATGACTCCCACATAGTGAGTTTTTGTCTTTTTTTCTCCCCCAGTTCAAGTATTAATGGTCTATGTCACATTTTATTTTCACATATTCAAAAATTCATAAAAGTTATTGATATATCACATTACAGTATTGCCAACATAAAGATGTAGTATTATCAACAAGTATCTTCAGATATGGTAATTAGAGTAGGAAACTACTCTGAAGAAAAAAAGATGGACATTTTTCAAATAATTATTTTTGGATTAACTGATTTAATAAGACCTCTATAATAAAATCCTAGAATGTTTATAGCCCCCACTGTCATTCAGGAAGGAAGGAACTATAAATATTTTACCTGTAAAATTCACAGAAAATGTTAATCTTGCTCTCCTATTCCCTTTCATCCATCTTCTTTGAAACTTCCTCATCAACCACTGTTTTTATTCCGTACAGTTTACCTTATGTTGAAGAAGGCAAGATATATATTTCAGCTTTTTAAAAAACTTTACAGAATCTACAAATCTGCAATTAAAAAAAAAAGCAAACCCTTTTTGTTATACATATGCTTGTTATTTCAGTAAGATCAACAAAATGTTTAGGAGCCCAAACAAATTCATTAATTATCTTTTGTATTCAGGGCAAAATATAGCAGGCAAGTTGAAAAATGAGTTGTTTATTTTTGGAGGGGCTGGGAATGAAGAACAATGAAACTTCCAAATAAAAGTGGTGTTGGACCTTTTTGCTGTGGATTTGAAAATAAGTCCAGAAGGCTGAGCTTAATATAACATGTGGCAGGTGGCCTGCGTTTGCCTGGAGAATTCCTTTAGGGCAAGACAGCTCAGCAAACACATAAATCCTTTTTTCTCTGTTATCTAGTAGCACATTTAGTTGCCATGGGGATTTTATTTATGCAGCAGATCCTCTGCAGTTCAGTTTGTGCCTAAAGTTTAACCATACAGCTGTTACCGTAAATGCTACATGGCAATATTTTCCAAACACAGACCCTAGAACAAAAAGAACATTTTTTTTCCAGCATTGATTTTGCTTTTTATGTTATGAAACATCTTAGTAAAGGATTACTATATACCATGAAAACTTTTCAAGTTCCAGCCTAGAGGTTGATATCATTTAATATTACTTAAATTGTTCAATTGCAAATACATTATATGAAAATGTGGCAAATATATTTTTGGTTAGGACAAAATTTTGTCAATGTAACCAGATAACTATTATTTCTCTGTATAGTTAAGGTGATTTTATTTTTTATTTTTTGTCAATTCTGTTACTTCTTGAAGTAGTTTATATCAAATGAAAAGACAGAAATAACTTGCTACTGTTTAATTTCTCACTTCCACAGCTCTTTGAACACTTTTTTGCCTACTATTTTTAGTGGAGGAGAAAGGAAAACAAGATAGAAAAATAGTGATTGCTTTCACAGCAATCAAGGGATATCTAAGTTTCTCTAGCTCTGGGCTAGGTCCTTGTATGGAATGAATTGCTTTTGTTTAGTCTTGATTTGTACTACACCAGATAAATCACCAGTATGTCTCCTTTGTGTGAACAGCATGTATTGGTCAATGAAAAGGGGGAACTGATGCTTTTAAATGGAGTACATAAAATTATCTCACACCATCTGTGAGGCAGTGCACCAGGAAAATGATGAAAGGAGAACTTGAAATCCAGGTAAAGTTGCTTCCTTACAAGGAAAGTAAAATATTCAGAATCAAGACATATTGTTTGCATATGGTTCAACTCTCACATCTGTACATGACTACTGGAAAAAACATAGTTTAGACCCTATGAACCTTTGTCGACAAAAAGATGTCTCTGCTTTTTAATGTGAGTATCTAGGTTTGTAATAGCTTTTCTTCCAAGGAGCAAGCATCTTTTAATTTCATGACTGCGATCACCATCCACAGTGATTTTGGTGCCCAAGAAAGTAAAATCTGCCACTGTTTACAGTTTTTCCCCATCATTTGCATGAACTGACGGGACCGGATTACATGATCTTTGTTTTTTGAGTGTGTTAAGCCAGCTTTTTCACTCTGCTCTTTCACCCTCATCAAGAGGTTCTTATAGTTCCTCTTCTCTTTCTGCCATAAGGGTGATATCATATACATATCTGAGGTTATTGACATTTCTTGTGGAAATCTTGATTCCAGCTTGTGATTCATCCAGCCTGGCATTTCACATGATGTACTCTGCATAGAAGTTAAATAAGCAGGGGTATTGAAGACAATACACTTATCCAATTTACTTGTGTATTCCCACCACCTCGGAAAGTTACCTAGTCCATAGTAGGTGCTTGTTAATGTGCTTGTTAAATGAATGTGTCAACTCCATTTAAAAGGACATCTTTTAACATTTTAGCAGTCAGAATTGCTAATAAACTGAGACTTCAGGTAAATCTTCCACTTTCTCTCTGCTATAACCTCTTTTAAAGAAAAATGTCTTCCAGTTCTGTGAGGGTCACATAAGATATTGTAGAAATAGGAAGGATAATAGAGGACCATATATAAAGTAGGGTATGAAAAGGAAAAGGATCTGAAGTGAAAAATTACCAAAGCTTGAATGGCCAGTTGCAGAGAAACCGATATATTAGAGAACAACCAAGGGTGAAATAAAAATGGATTCCAAGGATTTGATTATACTTGATGTGAAAATTGTATCATCTCTTATTAGAGGTGGAAAATCCATTAGTCATCACTTTGCTACTTGGATAAGGAACAGAAGTTTATCTTTGAGATAACATGTACCTTTCTTTGTGTACATTAACAGCATATTTATTAGGTAAGATTTCCATATGCACAAATGATATTACAATGTAAATATATTAGTATTAACATAGGGGAGAAACATACACATTGGATTTTTCTTCAAATGTAATTGGTAGTGGTTTGTATTGAGCTATGATTGGATTATTTTATTTGTATAAACATTTGCATAGGAACAGCACAGGCTATAAAGGAATGTACTTGTGTTTCTGGCCTAGACAAGCTGTCTTACATTTTCCCCTTGCTTTGCTTTATACCAACTGCTATAGTTTGAATTTATGATGGTATTTCTAAGTTCATTGTAAATATGTACAATGAATAGTTTCTGTAGTTTTTCAGTAAAAGTGAGAAACTTAACTACATGATCACCACCTTTCCCTAGACAAGGGAAAAATTAGATGGACTTATCAAATTTAATTTGAATAACTAACAAAAATAAGGCTCATAATGTCTGCGTTGAGACATTACCATGGAAATCAATGACATTTAATTTCTACTCAATTCCAAAGCCTTTCATTTTTAATTGATCTACATTTTGCAAAACAGAGGTCACTAAAATGAGAGTTTGGGGTTTTGGTGCTAATAATGCTGTTTTCAGTAATGCTGGACAGGTATTCTGAGGAGCTTTTGGTCTGTCTAGTTCTCAACCTGATGCTATAGACTACTTAGTGGGTGATAGCCTACAAGTTTCACTCTTACCACAAAGCTTGACAGATCAGAAATACCCTACAGTTATTAAGGAGATTGAGATGTTATGAGTCAGCAAGAAAAAGACTGAAGGGAAAAAGTTCCAGAATAAAGCAATTTAAGGGCCTGTTTACCATAGATAAATGTTTTCTTGAAGTCAATAAGAAGGCATGTACATATTTTTATTGTATAACTCTTGATTATACAAATCACTAGAATGAAAAGTTTGTTTTCAGTTATTAAAAGTTAAAGAAAACAAAGCAATACTTTTACTAATTGATACTTTGGAACTTAGATTTTATTTTTGAAGAAGTATTTAGGGAAAACCTAAGAATCCTGTCTAGATTGTCACTGTTGCACAGGATAAGGATATACTTCTTATCCTTCCATTTTAATATAAAGAACTGTCAGAAATAGTACTGAAATAGTGATGACGTGTTTTAGCAGTTACTTTAGGAAATCACTAGACATATTTTGGACGTAGACTGGAGTAATGGAGAGTTTGGGGGAAATATGGAAAATCAGGGAATACTAGAGAAAAATGGTACGTTTAAAACATATTAGATGAATACAAAATAGAGGAGAGAAAAAGATTAAGTAATTTACATTTTCCTGCTGGGTTTCTTTTTTGGCAGCCTTGAGACGATCAGTTAGTGTTAATATGCTCAAATCTGTAAGGCTACAGTGTTTCCTGTGAAGTTCTATGGGGAAAGATTGTGTGTATTTCTTTGGGAAACTAGATTTTTACTTAAACTGTTTCTGAAACTTTTTTTTACCCCTAATACTACCAGGGTAGATGTTGGACACTAAAATATTTCCTTGGAAAACCTAGAATAAGAAAGGGGACCTCTTCTATAAAGTAGAGCAGTGGGTGTAAGGGATAAGGGAAGGCATAGATTCTAAAACTAGACCATTTGGGTCTGTCTCCTGGCTCCATCTTTAACTTGTCAAGGATAGTTGTCACATCATTGCTCGTGTCTCAATGTCCTCTTCTGTAAAATGGGAATAATAATGTTCTTTACTTCTAACCTGCTGTGAAGCTGAAATTGAATATCACATAGAACAAAGCACTTAGAACAACTGTTTGATTAAAAAAAATAGAGAACCATGAGGTTGTCATCAACAATAACATATGCTATTTGAAGATTAAAGTTTGGAGGAAACCTTCACATAGCAGAAAATATTCATGGGGTGAGACTGTTCCAAGGCAGAGTATATCAATTAGAGGGCAAGACACTGTCTTTTAAGCAAATTTTGTAATGCAGTGTGAAACAAGGAAGATGTTTAAACATAGTAATTAGTTTTGGAAAGAAAGAGATGTTGCAGAAAGAAAAGGGCAAAGATGAGTTGCATAATAAGAATAAAGGCCTGGGCTACCCTGGCGGTCCAGTGGTTAAGAATATGCATTGAAATGAAAGGGACACTGGTTCGATCCCTGGTCTGGGAAGATCTCACATGTCTTGGGGCAACTAAGCCAGTGTGCCACAACTACTGAGCCCACTTCACAGAGCCCGTGCTCCGCAATAAAAGAAGCCACCGCAGTGAGAAGCCCATCCTCAGAAACCAGGGAATGACCCTTGCTCCCAACAGGAGAAAGCCTGTGATCAGCAGCAAAGACCCAGCACAGCCAAAAATAAATTAAAAAAAAAAAAAAAAAGTAGTAGTAAAGGCCCATGGCAAGGAAAGTACCTTAGGGAACTGTTAGGAAAGAAACAATGGAAAGTAAGTCTGGAAAAGAATTATTGCCAGAAACTAAAGAATGAGCTTCACAGACAGAATGGAGAGGAAAGAAGGGAGAGGTACATAAAGGATGAAGAAAAAGGGTATACTATTTTTCCCACTAAACTGGTAACTCCTTGAGAGCAAGGACTTTAGCTTCTTTGACTTTTTAGTGCCTAGCCCTGTGCTTATCATACAATGGATACTTAATAAGCATTTAATGAATTTATGAATGAGCTAATGTAATTATTGGATTAATTAATAAACTTAATTCCTTGATTAATTAAATTAGCAAATAACTTTTTATGAGCACTGGAAGGAAATAGGTCATGTATGAAATATGATTTAGCTCTTATATATAAAAGGATAAGGAGAGGTGAAATTTATTTCCAGGGGACAGAAAAGTGAAGAGTCAAATTAAGGAAATAATGAAATTTATCAGGATTGCTAAAATAAAATTATGTAAGAAAATATGGGAACGTGTTTTCTCCTTGAAATGCTTTTAAATTCAAAGGTATTAAGAATGTAGAGGCAAAAATGGCTGGTAGAGAGGTCAAAGTATCATCAATCAGTGAGAAAAGGCAGACTTTTTAAGTGGAAATGTTCCTTATCTCTGGATTTTATAAAGAATTGACTATTTCACTGAAACATTTTCAGAGGTTCCTAGTACATTTTCTTTAAATGAGGGAAGAGAAATGTCTGTGAGACATAGTTGCTTTCTGTTTCATAAATTAAAGACCCTAGACATGTTCAAACCCAACATATAAAATAAATGTGGGACTATTATAGCAACAACTAGAAGTAGGGATTAGAAGAAAAAAAAACCACCAGAAATTCTTAAACTAGAATTGTTAGGAAAGAAGATTATAGCTTTTGTTTAATTGAACAAAAATAGTACAGAGTTGATAGATAATTGGGTTATTTACTTTTAATTAAGAAAGTATAGTATATTAGATAGCATAAAGGATTTGGGGGCAACATAATTCATTCAGATCGTCACTAATTTGAGCAACATGTTCTGTAAAGGCACAGAACACAAATGGCAACTAGTGTTGCTAGTGAATTAGAAGATGAAGGTCATGTGGAAAGTCATCCTTTAGCCTTCAGCTGTATGCACAGGCCACAGATACTCCTTGTGAAATTAACTGACAGACTTAAAGAGTGCCATGGCCTGAAAGTTTTCAAACTAGAGTCGTCTAGTGGTGGTCAGCTGTTAAAATTTAAAAGTGAATGGCAGGTTTTGCAATTTCTCAATATAAAATATCCCCTAATATTTTTTTTCTTAAATGTTGATATCAAGCCCCCTTATCTACTTGCAAATAATAGTGGAGGACAGAAAAGGATAAACAATAAACAGTAAACTGCATATACTTTTTAATTCACTTGACAAATCTTTATTGAGTGTATACTGCATGCAAAACAGAGGCTAACACAGAACACAATGGATGCCGCCCTTGTTTTCTAAGCTGAATTAACTGTGGTCTCCTGGTTTTGCTGTGCTCAAAATTCCTAGAAATGTTAGAGGTGTAGTTTCTCAGATTTTACACTTGAGATGGTTTTTGTTAGCTTTGTGTATGTGTGTAGGAGGGAGGTGGTGGCCCAGAATCTGTATTTTATCAAACACTCTGGTGAGGGTGGTGCATGTGTTTGAGAAACACACATTGAGACTCATTGGGCTGGAGGAAGAGAAGATTGTTGCTGTGCTGGAAGAAGAGTGTGGTAGAGGACAGAACAGAGGCAGCTAACAAGCAGGGTGGGATGGAGAGGCAGAGGGGAGCTGACCACAAAAGGGTTTTCCAGAGCAGCTTGGTTAAATGCTGGATGGGAATGGCATGGCCAGGATGGAAGGATTTCGGGGAGGGCAGAAGCTTAGGGAGAGAGGAGTAGCAGACTGCTACAGACAGAGGAAGAGCAGGGGTGAAGACGAACAGCTCATGCCTTACTCACTTAACATTTCTTCTTGCACTTAATGTTGTACTGGGGTTCACCAAGCACGTGTGGAATGGATTCCACTTATCCCTGAAGATAAGCCTTATTTCCACCCTCAGAAGAAGCTTGTGGTTGGGGGCATGAGTAAATCATGTGGTTTAAATGATTCAAATTTGTGAAATGCTTACTGGTTATAAAAATACATGTAACAGATATGAACTGTGCAATTTATAAATTAGATCCCTTTGATTTCACTTCCCAGTTTAAAGTGCTAAAACCTTAGCCTTACTCTTGAAGCTGGCCTGAATTTCCCCAGCTCACAAACCCCACTGAGAGATCCTGATTTTTTTATTTGTTGTTCCCTCTTGTTGATTTTAACTCTAAATAAATAAGTTGGGGCCAGTTCTTTATTAACAACACATCCTCCATGATTCATAGTTTGTTGCTTTTCTTTGTTTCTGCTTTTAAATGTGATTCTTCTGATACTTAACTGCCAAGGTTTCCTGTAGTTTTTCTTTTCTTTTTTTTAATGGACCTGTGTTTACTAAATTAATTAAAATGGGGTTCTAGCCTCGTTGGTGGCAAGAGAAACAGATGAAAGTTTACTTTTTCACATTTCTGAGAAATATTCAAAGCTGTCATGGTTTAATGTTAGTAATAAAATTTTGGAGTGATTAGAATGCTAAAAAATCATAAAAATTAGTGGACTGAAAAACTTCATCTAAGTCCCAGTGGTACTATATTTTGGTGAAAGATTGGGGACAAATAAAACAATTGAAGAGTGAGCAGAAGTAAAGAAAAGGAGAAGGATAATTAGTCACATTGGTTATATGTACTTTAAAATGTAAATTACATCTGTCTACCAAGATATGGATGTGGGATCTATGTGGGAAAATAATTTTTTGTTTCTTGATTAACGAGTTAAAGCCCATTAAAGGAAACCTCAAGAAGTTTTTATTTCATTCTCATATATTAGAATTTTGTTGTGCTAAATATTGCTTAATAAGGTATTATGAATGGGTTGAAAACAGTTATTATTTTATAAATATAATCCTTTCATGATTTTAAAGAGTAGTTGAGAAGAATAAGATACTTCAAAGAAAATTATTTGGAATTATAATGTTTGTGCTATTTATCTTAAGGGTCATGGAGGGAGGTAGATTTAATATTTACATTAAAAGTATTTCCATTAGATTTCATATCCGAAGGGAATGAGAGTGTGAATTTCTAAATACTACATTCCCACAGCTAAATTGGTAACTGGCCATTGTGGGATCCTCAATAAATATTTGAAATGAATAAATTGAATAAACCATGCCACTTCTTAAAGATATTGTGTCTGTAAGGCAATGTCATTCTTGTCTGTGATGTTAATTACTTTCAGACAGAATGACTTTATCAACTAGAAAAGTTAGGCATACTCATGTGTACATGAAATACCATGTCAGAAGAGCCATCTTTGTCTATGTTCATAACTAAGCCTGGAAGATGGTTAGCCATCATCTTCCATGTATTCTCTTACAACGATTGTCTCCTTGTAAATCTCCTTCAGCCTCATTCCAAACAATCATATTCCTGCTGGAAATATTCCATGGTATTTTTCTTCAGGTCTTTGTATCCTGAAAAAAGTACCATGACAAGAAGCAGGGGCCAGGGTCTTTAGCCTCTGTTGCTCAAATCCATTGCTGGCTGTGGTTATAGAAAAGTCACTGTGGCATAAGCCCAAGTTGCGCTTTGTGTAAATGCATTGATTGGGCCAGACCATCTTTTGGGTACTTTGCATTTAGGATCCTGTGAATCTAAACAAAAAGATATAACTTAATAATTTTTCTGGCTAATAATGAAAGTGTGGCAAGCACAGAGATGGCTAAGCCATGGAATTGATATATAGGGGAATCTTAGCTCAACAAATATAAAATATTACTTGACAGTTTCAGTTGAGTCACTCCGTTGTGTCCAACTCTTTGCAACCCCATGGACTGCAGCATGCCAGGCTTCCTATCCATCACGAACTCCCAGAGCTTGCTGAAACTCATGTCCATTGAGTTGGTGATGCCATCCAACCATCTTATCCTCTGTTGTCCCCTTCTACTTCTGCCTTCAGCCTTTACCATCATCAGGGTATTTTCTAAGAAATCAGTTCTTTGCATAAGGTAGCCACAGTATTGGAGTTTCAGCTTCAGCATCAGTCCTTCCAATAAATAGTCATGACTGATTTCCTTTAGGATTGATTGTTTTGATCTCCTTGCTGCCCAAGGGACTCTCAAGAATCTTCTCCAACACCACAGTTCAAAAGCATCAGTTCTTTGGCGCTCAGGTTTCTTTATAGTCCAGCTCTCACATCCATACATGACTACTGGAAAAACCATAGCTTTTACTAGACAGCCCTTTGTTGGCAAAGTAACGTCTCTGCTTTTTAATATGCTATCTGGGTTGGTCATAGCTTTTCTTTCAGGAAGCAAGCATCTTTTAATTTCATGGCTGCAGTCATCATCTGCAGAGATTTTGGAACCCAAGAAAATAAAGTCTGTCACTGTTTCCACTGTTTCCCCATCTATTTGCCATGAAGTGATGGGACTGGATGCCATGATCTTAGTTTTGTGAATGTTGAGTTTTAAGCCAGCTTTTTCACTCTTTCACTTTCTTCAAGAGGCTCTTTAGTTCCTCTTTGCTTTCTGACTTGAGGGTGGTGTCATCTGCGTATTTGAGATTATTGATATTTCTCCCGGAAATCTTGATTCCAGTTTGTGTTTCATCTAGCCTGGCATTTCACATGATGTACTCTGTATATAAATCAAATAAGCAGGGTGACAATATACAGCCTTGACGTATTCCTTTCCTGATTTGGAACCAGTTCATTGTTCCATGTCCAGTTCTAGCTGTTCCTTACAGATCTTGGTCTGTATACAGATTTCTTAGGAAGCAGGTAAGGTAGTCTGGTATTCCCATCTTTTTAAGAATTTTCCACAATTTGTTGTGGTCCACACAGTCGAAGACTTTGGCATAGTCAATAAAGCAGAAGTAGATGTTTTTCTGGAATTTTCTTGCTTTTTCTGTAATCCAACAGATGTTGGCAATTTGATCTCTGGTTCCTCTGCCTTTTCTAAATCCAGCCTGAACATCTGGAAGTTCATGGTTCACATACTGTTGAAGTATTCCTTGGAGAATTTTCAGCATCAGTTTAGTAGTGTGTGAGATGAGTACAATTGTGCGGTAGTTGGAACATTCTTTGGCATTGCCTTTCTTTGAGACTGGAATGAAAATTGACCTTTTCCAGTCCTGTGGCCACTGCTGAGTTTTTCAAATTTGCTGGCATATTGAGTGCAGCACTTTCACAGCATCATCTTTTAGGATTTGAAATAGCTCAACTGGAATTCCATCACCTCCACTAGCTTTGTGTGTAGTGATGCCTCCTAAGGGCCAACTTGAATTTGCACTCCAGGATGTCCGGCTCTAGGTGAATGATCACACCATCGTGGTTATCTGGGTCATTAATACCTTTTTTGGTACCAAAAAAGTATTCTTGCCACCTCTTCTTAATCTCTTCTTCTTCTGTTAGGTCCATACCATTTCTGTCCTTTATTAATAGTGCCCATCTTTGCATGACATGTTCCCTTGGTATCTCTAATTTTCTTGAGGAGATCGCTAGTCTTTCCCATTCTGTTGTTTTCCTCTATTTCTTTGCACTGATCACTTAGGCAGGCTTTCCTGTCTTTCCGTGCTGTTCTTTGGAACACGTCATTCAGATGGGTATATCTTTCCTTTTCTCCTTTGCCTTTAGTGTCTCTTATTTTCTCAGCTATTTGTAAAGCCTCCTCAGACAAGTGTTTTGCCTTTTTGCATTTCTTTTTTTGGGGGATGGTTTTAATCACTGCCTCCTGTATAATGTCACGAACCTCCATCCATAGTTCTTCAGGTACTCTATCAGATCTAATCCCTTGAGTCTATTTGTCACTTCCACTGTATAATTGTAAGGGATTTGATTGACGTCATATCTGAACGGTCTAGTGGTTTTCCCACCTTTCTTCAATGTAAGTCTGAATTTGGCAATAAGGAGTTCATAATCTGAGCCACAGGCAGCTCCGGGTCCTGTTTTTGCTGACTGGTGTTTACTATGACCAGAGTGTTTTCTTGGCAAAACTGCTAGCTTATGCCCTGCTTCATTTTGTACTCCAAGGCCACACTTGCTTGTTGTCTCAGGTATCTCTTGACTTCTTTCTTTTGCATTTTTGTCCCCTATGATGAGAAGGACCTCTTTTTCTGGTGTTAGTTCTATAAGTTCTTGTAGGTCTCATAGAACTGTTCAACTTCAGTTTCTTTGGCATTAGTGGGTTGGAGCATAGACTTAGATTACTGTGATATTGAATGGTTTGCCTTGGTAAACACATGATTTTAAAAATATTCAAGTGATTTTAGTCTATTTTGTTTATTCATTTGTAGTAGTTTTGAGATCCAGTACAGTTATGGCACAGTATCTGCATGCCTGCTAAGTTGCTTTAGTCATGTCTGACTCTTTGCACCCTGTGGACTTGTAGTGCACCAGGCTTCCCTGTCCATTGGATTCTCCAGGCAAGAACACTGGAGGTGGCTGCCATGCCCTTTTCCAAGGACCTTCCCAAGCCGGGGATGAACCCAAGTCTCTCAAGTCTCCTGCATTGGCAACTGGGTTCTTTGCCACTAGTGCCACTTGGAAGGCCCCATGGCAGTAGTATATAACTACCAAATTCGGGGGTATAATAGACATTCTTAGTTACAGATGCAGATATCATATGTCCAGAGAAATTATTTACCCTTGAAAAGCAAGGACCTTAGTTACTTTGTTTGCTGAAATAATATGTGAATGACTAATCGGGGTAAAAAGAATAAGCAATTATAATTTTTAAAGATAGTTTAAAAATAACATTGGGATTTAAAACTCCTTGAGCTAAGAGTGATGCATTTTATTCAGTTTTATAGTCAAACAACAACCGTCTGTCTTTACCATGGCTCCCAAATAATGTATTACATGTACTTTTGTCACTTTTAATTTAGGGCATTTTTCCACACTTGACAAAGAACCACTACTGTTTCCTCAGTTGTTCCTATGTGTTACATTTTTTTTTTTGGTATAACAATTATAGTTGGTAAAGTAATGGAAGTATGTTGATTTCATGAAATTTCTTTAATTTTCAATTGCTTCTTTAAGACTATAACAGATCATAGGAGGAAGATTTGTTTTACCTTTTTTTAAGTGATGATTTCTTTCAGTTGATAGTCCTCTGAAATCTTCTTAAAAAGAGTTAATAATATCCTCTCTTATTTAGTCTCTTACAGCCTTAGAGCCATACACCATCTCAGCAGGCTTAAGCTATACTTAGAGCAATGTAGAACTTGCCAGTGCAAATGAAATTGAGAAAGTGAAGGGGAAAGAGGAATAGTCTTTGAACTGCAAGATTATTTTTCCTTTTCCTTGATATAAATACATGAATGTGTAAATTAGCAAGAAATAAATTAAGTTTTTTGTGGGCTTAAAAATCATTAGTATTTCTATTGCATCTTAAACTGCTTTTGAAATCAGTTACACTTCATGGAAGTATCACCATTCTTATTTTGTAATCATGTTATGCATTTTGAGTCTTTATGCCTCTTGTGCAAAAAAATAAGTAAAAATAATTTTATGACAATTGAAAGAGGGAAATATAATTGTCTTATGCTTTTTATGTTTGGTCTAGTAAATTTAAAAAAAGAAGTTTGAACTGATGACAGATTTTCCTTATATTACTCAGTTTTCTTTGGTTTTAATCCCTATATTTAGAAATAGATCCTCGGTGTCAATAAGTAACATTCTTCACATCCACTCTTTATAGAGTATTTCTTCCTTCCTGAAATTCTTATAGCATCTCTGACAAGTGGAAGCTTGTGTTACAAGAAACCTTAAGAAATTCATCCAGTGCAGCCTTTCACCTTGAGAAAGGATAGCTAAAGCCTTCTCCACACCTGGGTATTTATTCTACTCTTAAAGACGTACAGAGAAGTTAAACCATACCAGGGTCAATCTGTGCTCACTTCTCAGATAAGCTTTATTGTCTGGCCCAAAGCCTGCCTATTTGAGTTTCCTTGTTTTCCTCTTTACTGTTCAGTAACTCTCGGATCAAGTCTCCATGCTAGATGCCTTGGGAGTTTAGAGTGCAAAGATATTTTTTCCCTCAAGGAAAAATTAAGTTTTCTCTCTCTCTTGTGTAATGATGTTTTATGTGCTGAAGACTAATTAGGTCATCCATTTGTAATTAGGCCACTTTGTCTTCTAGACTAAATAATCCAAATATTAGCTTTATTATAGGCCCATTGATAATCTTTTAAACGTTTGGCTTACATAGTTTCTTTTGACCCTCTCCAAGTTTTCCAGCAAGGTCTTGAATTGGGCCACCAATTGTATCCAGCCATATGTTCGTCTGACTTCTAAGTGGTCAACCTATTATTTCCCAAAATTTAAACAGCTATTTATGAACTCTCTCCAGTGGTGCAGTGGTAAAGAATCCGCCCGCCAGTGCAGGAGACATAGAGATGTGGCTTTGATCCCTGGGTTGGGAAGATCCCCTGGAGAAGGAAATGGCAACCCACTCCAGTATTCTTGCCTGGAGAATCCCATGGACAGAGGAACCTGCGGGCTACAGTCCATACGTGGCAAAGAGTCTGACATGACTGAGGTGACTGAACATGCATGCACTCCAAAAAAAAAAAAAACCATGAAATTGTACCTGTTATTAGTTTTATGTGTATTTAATGTGAGTGATAGATTTGGGAGTTTGTATATCTGTCTCTCACACTAGATACAACATTTTTAGAGAACAATTCCTATAAATTTGCAGTTCCTTTTTGTTACCTGATGCTTATAATAAAAATAATAAAATATACTGAACTCACCATAGCCCTGGTGCATGTACATACGTACACACGTGCACAAATGTAAATTATTCTGTCATTATTTGTTAAATGCCTATAATGGATGTGAATAAGCTAAAAATCTCCTGCCTAGTTGGTAAAGCAGGGTGTCAAAAAAGTCACAGTAACCTGTTATCTGTCATTAGAGGAGTGAACTGGGAATATAATGTTTGAGCTGTGACTTGCAGGATCAATTTGGTTTTATCACACAGACAGAGTGGGAAGAGTCCTGCTGGGAGCTGGCTCCTTTGGAAATTGGGGTTGGTTGTAAGGGTGGGATCCATGTGCTGGGGGCACAGAGCTGAATAGGTTGGCTGAGAAGAACTGGCCTAAGGAGCTAAAACCACAGGGAAGAAAGCCGTTAAACAATTTCAAGTGGTTTGTATCTTAGATTGAACTATAAATGATACGGCAGTTGGATTGGAGGCTGGTGAGAAAATAAGTCTGAGAAACTGATAAAGTTGATTTAGACTTTGGATAAGGCAGTGGGAGTGGGAATGAATAGGAGGAATAAATAGACTCTGAATGCTCAGTGACCATTTTGATAGGGGCAATGAAAAAAGGCTGCTCCAGTGTGCCTCTTTTGAGCTTGGGCTCCTGAGGTCCCAAGAGGTAAGTTTAGCGCAGTGAAGGGTGTGAGGTGGCAAGATGGGAAATGACTTTGATTTTTTAAATTTCCTGTGGACCTGTGGGAAGCGACTAGAAGTTTTGGAACAGAACTCAATAGAGACGTTAGAAATGGATGGAGTTTGGTGGTTGAAATCAAGAGGCTGTGTGAAATAGGAAGATGAGGGCATAGATGGAGCCCTCAAGGAAGAATGGTGAGAGGAGGGAAAAACCAGGCAGCAAGCAATTCAAGCAACCCAAGAATGACAGAAAGAGCCTTAGCAGCCTAGGAAACATGGTCATGGCGCAAAGGACAGTTGAGAATGAATGTCTCATTGCCACAGAAGACTGAAAAGTGACGAGTGAGATGATTGGAAAACTGAGGGCAGTTTCACTGAAGTGTCGGTGTCCAAAGCCAGATGACAGTGGCTTTAGGAGCAAACGAGGACATGGAAGTAGCTAGCATTTGCTGGTAACTGCTTTGCTGGAGGTATTTTATTAAGTATTTCTTGATGAAAAAAAAATTTTTTTTTTTGCTTCATTCTCATTTGAACCCAGTGAAAGAGGTGTTTTGTGGACGAGAAATTGTCTCAAAGAAATATTGCCCAAATTTTACAACAAATAGGTTAAAGAGCCAAAATTCAATCTCTAGTTCATCATTAGTCTTAAATTAGTGCTATGAATGTAATAAGATAGATAGGATTGATCATTATTTTCTCAATAATGAAGTAAGATATGACCCCAAAGGGATCAGTATTCATGTATGTTTTATGAAACAAGACTGATAACCTTTGTATTCTATTTATTATCATAAAACCCCTAATTCTGGTGTTACTCAGATCATCATCAGGCAACTGCATAGTAACCTAGTGACATAGAATCAAATATGTGTATTTAATGAAGTATATCATAGGCATTGCTTCGCTGGTAGCTCAGTGGTAGAGAATTTGCCTGACAAGCAGGAGACAAAGGTTTGATCCTTGGGTCAGGAAGATCCCCTGGAGGAAGAAATCACTCTAGTATTCATGCCTGGAAAATCCCGTGGACAGAGGAGCCTAGCAGGGTAGAGTCCATGGAGTCACAAAGGAGTCGGACAGGACTTAGTGACTAAACACATATGCACACGTGTGGGCATTAGGATTAAGATTGTTGCGATGAAGACAAGCATACACACACACTACATAAACATATAAAGGTGGCTCTATCTTAAGGCAAATTTCATAGCAATGAAATAGTTTTAGGTCCTATATAGAACAACTGCTAAAATGTTTTACATGGGATAGATTTGTGAAGTCTTTCTTCTGTTAATGTGTTACCAAGGCCTAAGGTAACCTAAACTATGATTGGTATCTAAGGAATATCTAGGTGTCAATAACTAACTATAAATAATTAATGGTAAATAGTAAAATAACATTATTTCCATAATAGTAAATGGTATAAAATATTATACATGTTTATGGTTTGTAGAGAAGGCAACAAGGGCCAAGCATTTTCTATGCAGATAATAGAGGAGTGCAACTAAAAGAGAATTTGCAGGAACATAGTTCCTGTTCTCATGTGACTCTCTCCCAGAGGTTTCCAAGTTTTGAAGCTGTTCCTTGGTGACATAATATGGCATTCAAAGGAAGAAAAATCCTAGGATTTCTGGTTTTGGGAATCTAGTCAATCTTGAGAAGTTCATTGAAGTAGGACTTAAAAAACAGTTGGGAACGAGTAGGATGGCATTAGAGATCATTATATTAATAGAAAAAGGTTTAAGTAGAAAAATAAAAAAAGGAAGTTGTTTCTGAGAGCTGCGAACAAAGCTAGTGGAGGTGATGGAATTCCAGTTGAGCTACTTCAAATCCTAAAAGATAATGCTGTGAAAGTGCTGCACTCAATATGCCAGCAAATTTGGAAAACTCAGCAGTGGCCACAGGGCTGGAAAAGGTCAGTTTTCATTCCAATCCCAAAGAATGCTCAAACTACCATACAATTACACTCATCTCATATGCTAGTAAAGTAATGCTCAAAGTTCTCCAAGCAAGGTTTCAACAGTAGGTGAACCATGAACTTCCAGAAATTCAAGCTAGATTTAGAAAAGGCAGAGAAATCAGAGATCAAATTGCCAACATCTGTTGGATCATCGACCAAAGAGAGTTCCAGAAAACATCTGCTTATTTGACTATGCCAAAGCCTTTGACTGTGTGGATCACAACAAACTGTGGAAAATTCTTCAAGAGATGGGAATACCAGACCACCTGACCTGCCTCTTGAGAAATCTGTATGCAGATCAAGAAGAAAGAGCTAGAACTGGACATGGAAGAAAAGACTGGTTCCAAATAGGAAAAGGAGTATGTCAAGGCTGTATATTATCACCCTGCTTATTTAACATAGATGCAGAGTACATTATGAGAAATTCTGGGCTGGATGAAGTGCAAGCTGGAATCAAGATTGCCAGGAGAAATATCAGTAACCTCAGATATGCAGATGACACCACTCTTATGGCAGAAAGTGAGGAAGAACTAAAGAGCCTCTTGAAGAAAGTGAAAGAGAAGAGTGAAAAAGCTGGCTTAAAACTCAACATTCAGAAAACTAAGATCATGGCATCTGGTCCCATCACTTCATGACAAATAAATGGGGAAACAGTAGAAACGGTGAGAGACTTTATTTTCTTGGGCTTGAAAATCACTGCAGATGGTGACTGCAGCCATGAAATTAAAAGATGGTTGCTCCTTGGAAGAAAAGTTATGACCAACCTAAACAGCATATTAAAAAGCAGAGACATTACTTTGCAACAAAGGTCCGTCTAGTCAAGGCTATGGTTTTTCCAGTAGTCATGTATAGATGTGAGAATTGGACTATAAAGAAAGGTGAGTGCTGAAGAATTGATGCTTTTGAACTGTGGTGTTGGGGAAGACTCTTGAGAGTCCCTTGGACTGCAAGGAGATCCAATCAGTCCTTTCCTAAGGAAATCACTCGTGACTATTCATTGGAAGGACTGATGCTGAAGCTGAAACTCCAATACTTTGGCCACCTGATGTGAAGAACTGACTCATTTGAAAAGACCCTGATGCTTGGAAAGATTGATGGTGGGAGGAGAAGGGGACAACAGAGGATGAGATGGCTGGATGGCATCACCGACTCAATGGACATGAGTTTGAGTAAACTCCGGGAGTTGGTGATGGACAGGGAAGCCTGGTGTGCTGCGGTTCATGGGGTCACAAAGAGTCAGACACGACTAAGTGACTGAACTGAACTGAACAGTTAAATATTGAAGTTTGCTTTTTATCTGAAAATAAGGGTAAATCTCTTCTTTTTAAAAACTCATTGGTAATATTAAATTGCATCTTTCAATGTATCAAATGCAAATGGACTTGAATCTGACAATTGAACTTTGTCCTAGACATTCAAGATTTTTTTAAATTTTTGACTGGTTTTCTTCATTTGGTTTATGATCGAAACCTAAACTATTTTTTTGGTTGAAATTCTAGTCATGTTTGAGTTTATAAGATAGCAAAGAGCTTTTAAATGACCTCTTTATGAATGCAGTGGCTGCTACTCCCATTCTCATTTCCCTTGATCTCAGCATGGCTTTTGACACTGTCAACCTGCTATCATTTCAGAGGGCTTGAGGGAATTTCTATCCTTAAACACTCAATTTTACATCAAAATAACACTTGAGAAACAGTTTCATAGGCCAATAGTTTATCTAAGTGGTGTTTTCAAAAATACCGAAAATTCTACTTAGTTAAAACAATAGCATTTGGAAGTCTGATTATTTTAATTTTGGGACTATTTTCCACTTTTTCCAGCTACCTGAAGATATTTTTAAGGAGAGATTTGGCCTCAGGTCTGTCTGGTTTGCCATGAGCATAGGTGGATACATGTGTAAGTAGGCGCTGAAGTGAGTAACATGATGAACCAGTGGAGTTTGGTTTTTGAATCAAAACTTACCTGGCTGTCTGTAACTGTGGTGTCTTGTTGACATGAAATTAGTAATTTTCATACCCAACACTCTATTATGAAATTAATCTATTAGTTCTTCACATGGAAGATGTAATGTCTGAGATATCTGATGGCTCTTCTGGTGAAGGTACTTAAAGACTGATTTTTTTTCCTTAAGATATGCTCATTACAGAGGGGTGTTCATAGGTAAATCCTGGTTTTGAGCTCTTAGGTGCCCCAACCTTGACTTTCTAAAAATAGAGCTCTTGTTCCAGAATTATTAGTTATAAAACTGGTGCCAGCTTTTGACCCTTAAAATTTTCCCTCTTTGACATGTTAAGCTCATTATTAAGACTTGCAACTGTCTAGCAAAAAATATATCTTGCAGTTTACAAATTTTTGGATTTATTTTTGAAATGTCTTTCCTTGCCCACTGTAATTTTTTGGAGCCCATTGCTACAGGTTTCAGTTAGAAAACTATATGTTTTCAACAGTGATAGAGAATCTATTTAAAAATATATGTTAAAAGCATTTTAACATATTTTGTTTATTCATAATAAGTCTTATATAAAATTCATATTTCTTTGTCATAAAACAAGTCTAATATTTTTGAAGAAATAAGCTGAAAAAGCTGAGCTGCTTCTGGGAATTCCGATTGTGAAAAGCAAATGTGATTATCTTGGACTCGGGTCATTGATTACAAACATAGCAGCCTGAATTTTTTAGAGGGGGGAAAATAGATCTGAGATATTTCCCTTTAGACTCTTTTGGATTTCTGAAGTAGAAAAGGGGGAGGAAAAGACCAAAAGAAACTTAATAAAATACCGGGACTGGAACGGGGCAAGGTTAAGTCATTTTTAAATGAATGAACACAACTAGTTCCAGCAGCCAGTGTTCCATTTAGAAAAAGCCATTGGTAGCCCATTGCCCTAGACTCTGAATGGACGTGGCAGGCAATTTTTCAGTGAAATGGACCTGATATAATTGGAATGGATCCAGCAAGGTTTTCTACTGGGCACAATATGATGCGTTATGAAGTAAAGACAGTACAAATAGACATGGTCTAAGTGGACCTAAAAGCTGTAATCATTCATATGCAATGCTACCTTTTTTAAAGGAAAAGTTTCTTGGCTCTGGGAAGAAGAAAGACATCATGGTTGACTTACCTGTAAAATATTTAACACAATGATAATAGCGGCTATGATTGGCTTTATGTTGTTTCCTGAAATTTATGACTAATGTACAGTAGTAATTATACTGGTAATTCAATTTTATGTAATCCCTTCAACTACTTTCATGAGATAAGTGGTAGGATCCTCATTTTCCAAGTGAGATAACTGAAGGGCAGGAATGGTGAGACTTGCCCTACAGAACAGAGGTCCCCAGCCTCCGAGATCTGAAGTGGAGCTGGTATAATAATAGAAATCTGGCACACAATACATTAATGCTCTTGAAGCATCCTGAACCATCCCTCCCCTCCCCCACTGTGGGAAAATTGTCTTCCATGAAACCGGTCCCTAGAGTCAGGAAGGTTGGGGACCACTGAAGTAGACCTGAGATTTGAACTCGAGTCAGCCCCATTTCACAGTCCATGCTGTGCCGCCGATTTCTCCAGTCATGCCAGTCACACAGCCTTTCCTCTCTCAGGCAATCCTTGACCTGAGGGCACTTGCAAGGGTTACTTGTTAGCAGCTGTTGCTCCTGCAAATCTAGTACCAGTGATCTTTGCATTGTGTACTTTATATACCTGTTACAAAGATGATGGGAACAGTTTAGACATACCACCTTTGCCTTATCTGTGGAAGGAGGTACTTTTAATTCATTCTTTCCCTGTGTTGTAATAGGTCCCCCAAAGTAGTAGGCTTAACTCCATAAAAGTAAATTTTTGCTTATTTTTCTTTATGACCATTGATAGAAAACTGAGATGAATAAATATGTCAAAGCTTCTTGACTTTTTCTGCTCCCTTGGAAAATTTAAGAAGTTATGGACACTCATTGTAATTAATGCAAAAATAGAGCAAATTGTTAAATCTTATGTATTATTTGCTAGAAGGATTCAAGTGAAAATTCAACGGTATGGATGCTAAAGTAGCACTTTAGATATAAAATTTGACTGAAATAAACATAATTGAATTAGCATGAAGACATTAAGTGATAAAATGGATGTTTTTATTGACTAAGGGTGAGTAGTTGGACTATTATAATCAAAATCCCAATCAAAGCATCTAAGATGTTTAAGACTTAAATGTGACTTTGATATAGCCTCTGGCAACATTTGAGGAGTTTCCAGACAAAACTGAATCATTTGCATGGCATCTTATTATGGAAGAAATTTTGCTTGATTCACTGTCAACCCAGATTATTATTTTTTTTCTCAAAGCAAGTGATGCACCAGTATTTATAATGTCTGTTGTATTTTTTAAAGTAAATTATAACTGGTGCTATTTTAAATGAAGTTAATTTCCAAGTCAATATACGTATGAGTACAAATGGATACATACACACAGCTATTTGAGCCTTCAGCTAAAATCAAAATTAGTGGGACATTTTAGCATAAGTTAAAAAAAGCCTAATCCATGTTACATATTATAAAAATTAGGCCAGAGTTTATAATATTATAAACATAATACAATATGTTCTAGAGTTTGTTTAAATTTAACACATCAGTAATGATCCAGTATCTTATATAATTGTCCAACAACAAAAAAATATGTAGGTTTGTGATACCTTAAATATGATAGTATGAACTGTAAGGTTGGGAAGAATCTTAACCTACATTCAAATTAGGATGTCTGGTGTCAAAAAGTCTGATGATTCTCAGTAGGCTGTAGAGAGAAAGAGGAGGTACAAATCTCTGAGCAGAATGATCTGGTAGGTGCAGAGGGCTTTCTTATATGTTATCCTCCTTCTGCAAAAGATCAGGCGTGGTGGGACATTTTCTTTCATCTGAGTCATGGAGAAGCAGGCATAAACCATCACTTTTCTTGATATCATTGGTCATATCTCTAAAGTTGTGATAATGAAGCAAGTCTGACCACTTGCTTAGCAAGTCCTAATCACTTCTTATCGGTATCTATAGCATTGCATCAGATATCGTAGTCATGTAATAATTATTTCTTGGATATACGCATAGTCCTATAGGGAGACTATGCATAAATTGTTACAAAGGACTAGGTTTGTTTATCTTTAGGTTTAGAAAGTGTTGAAAGAGTCTTTAGCCAATTAAGAACTGAAAGGACATCTGTCCACCAGCCACATGTTCAATCACTATTCTTCCTTGAGTTCTGTTTCTCTTTGGGTCAGAGAGATACAAAGCGTGTATGTATGTTGTGTTTAAATTCAGTTTTTCTGGAGTTTTCTTATCAGTTTCAAATCTAAGGGAAAATAATGGTGGCTACAGAAGAGAGACTAAAACAGGTAGTTACTCAAAATATTTTAAGCATTGGGTGTGTGGTCCCATTGGAGAGTTAAACTCCTCAGACTTTTTTTTTCATAATTTGTTTCACCTTGTTTCTTTTCTAATGCAAGCTTCCCATAGTACTGCACACGGTCTATAGTATAGTAGCCACTACCTCCATGTAGCTGTTTAAATTTCATTAGTAAAGTGAAATCAAATTTAAAGAATTTCTCAGTAGCACTAGCCATATTTCAAAGGCTCAGTAGCCATATGGAGCTATTCACAACTATCCTGCACAATGCAGATCACAGAAGGTTTCTATCGTGCCACACAGAGAGTTCTATTGGACATCGCTGATTAACTCGGTCCTCAGATATCCAGATGCTTTCTGTGTCTGAACCTCCAGTCCTGATCTTTCAGTCCCAGAATGTTCTGCCTGCATGATTGTCTTTGCTTTTTAAAAGAACAAATAGTGGAGTTTTGAGTGGTTTTCATCTTTTTGGTGTACTTTGCATGTGATTTGCTGTAGGTGCTCTTTAATAATTGCAGTAATTCTCCCATACTCTGAATATATATTAAAACATTTTTCAGTTAGGCTGTGATGAAGTGTACTTTCACCACTCCTCTTTGGTGATGTGGTTCAGTGCCTTGATTTTATTTCATAGAAACACCACTGTTGCACAATAAATTATATTGAAATAAGTGTGGTGTATCATGACATAAATATCCCCTGAAAATGAGGAAAAACAAGTTTGACACTCAGGTGGCTAATATATCACCCAGATATTAGGAAATGGATTGTACTGTTGTTGATAGGAAACAAGAGGATGGAAGATGATTTCACTAAAATCTAAGGGAAAAGAAAACAGAAAAAATAATAGGGCTTATTATTTTTAGCTCATTTGCCTTGTTCTGCTGTTTATAGGGGTGAAAATGTAGACCACTGGCAGGTGACCATTGTTTAAGAGTGTTACCTTTTCTTGTTACTCTCTGACTAGTGTGTCTTGTCTTTTCTGCAAGTGTTGGTGTTGGCAGTATTTATGCCTGCTCTCCTGTGGATGCTCTCATTTGCATTGCATTCATTGATTGAATTCATGCATCCTCCACTGTGTCATTTCCCTTTCATACTTCAGTTTTGTTTTGCTTTTTCCATCAATGCAGGATTATAATTCTTAACTTTCAATGCATTGAATATTCAATAGAGAAGAGTCACTAAAAAAAAGTACCCCCCCACCACCACCTTTTTTAAAGTAGCAGAAATTTCTCCTTTCCTGCTGTGGAACAACGAGAAAACAGAGGTCATTCTTGAAGGTGAAAGGTATAGGGTGAACTGGAACATGTCATGGGTGGGCAGCGGTGGTAGTGTCAAGAGAGCTGTCAGGACTGGCTGTATTTGAAAGTAAATGATGGAATTAAGAAAATCTGTTGACTATAGCCAGCATAACTAGGAATTCCTAAAGTTGGCTGCTATCAACCCATCAATTGAAAAGCAGTCTGTGTGTTTGCCTCGACTTTTTGGCCAGAGATTGGCAGAGCATCAGAACAGCAGATTCCCAAGAGGAGGAGTAATTTCTTAACAGTTTGCTGTATTTGGGATGCCATCATAATTTAATCATTGATACCAAAAAGTGTACAATGGAATGCATTGTGAGACAGTGATTGGCACCTAGAGTCACTTATTATTTTGTCAAGAATTTGACGTGCCAATCAATTGCATGAGCAATGTATGCTTGCTTGAAATTGATCATGAAAAACCTCTTGTTAAGCATCTTTATATTCTTTGCTAATGTACATCATCTCTGGGCTTTAGAGCTTTTATTCATGCTTCTATTTCATAACTAAGGGAGGGGGTTGATAAAAGGTATGAGCTAATGAAATCATTTACAGCAGAATAATACTTTTTATAATGTACTCCAGAGTGAGTTGTCACACTGACCTCATTATTTATTTCCTACATGATTATCAAAGTAAAATGAACTCACTGTAGAGAATTTTTAAATTACAAGGAAATATAAAGATGAAAATAGGTGATTCTACCAATCATAATAATACTATTTATAATTCAGAACTATTTCCTTCCATATTTTAAAATTATCTGAGTATACTTTGAAAGACTGTCTTTAAAAATCTTGTTTACCATATCTCATATCATTAAATATTATTTAAAAGCATGATTTAAATAGTATACAATATATAATATACAGTAATCTAGCTAACAAATCCTCTGTTGCTGTTGCTGTTAAGTCACTTTAGTCGTGTCCGACTCTGTGCGACCCCATAGACGGCAGCCCACGAGGCTCTTCTGTCCCTGGGATTCTCCAGGCAAGAATACTGGAGTGGGTTGCCATTTCCTTCTCCAATGCATGCATGCATGCTAAGTTGCTTCAGTTATGTCTGACTCTGTGCGACCCCATGGACAGCAGCCCACCAGGCTCCTCTGTCCACAGGATTCTCCAGGCAAGAATACTGGAGTGGGTTGCCATTTCCTTCTCCACAATATATAATATACAGTAATCTAGCTAACAAATCCTCTATGATTGGATATTTAGTTTCCTGTGTGTTTACTGTTACACATGAACCTGTGATGAACATTTTAGGTACATTTTATATGAAATGTTTGCCTTCCACTGATTATTATATGAAGGAGAATTATGATGTAGATATATACATCAAAGAAATTTGACATGCAGTTGACTTTTGATCAAAGGCATGGGTTGGGGTACCAAACTCTAGGCAGTTGAAAACCAACATTGCATCTGTTGACTCTCTCAGAGTCAGGATTACTCTCTCAGCCTACTGTTGTCTGGAAGCTTTATTGAAAATATAAACATTCAATTAACATAAATTTTTGTGTCATATGTACATCTACTTTATGCATTCATGACATACCTAGTTTTTTCTAAAATTTTTTCACTTTTCTAGGCAGTGCAGTTCATCTATAAGTTTTTTCAAATTGCTGCAAACCTTCCCCTAATTTCCAATATATTTATTGAGCAAATCTGCTTATAAGGATACCCAAGCAGTTCAAACTTGTGTTGTTCAAGGATCAACTGTATATCGCCCGATTGATTTCTAGCAAGTGTGCCAATGTTTCTATCAGCATTGTATAAAGGGAATATCATTTCATTATATTTTTGTTAATATTAATAGTTTCTTAAAGCATTTAATTTGATAGTGAAAGTTAGTATTCCATTGAAAATTGTGTATCTGTATCTCATTACTGAATAAATAATAATTACTATATCTCATTACTAAATAAATATCTCATTTAATGGACTCTGCCTAGTTTTACATTAGAACTTTAGTGATTTTAATTGATTGCTGTAAACTGTTAACGGTATAACCATTTATACCCTTACTAATTTCTGAAGCTCTATAATTGTTTTTATTTTAGGATATAAGCATTTTTCTTTTTCTATGTTTTAACTTTGTGCATGCTTCCTTGTGAAATTTTTTCATTATTTTTCCAGTGGAGAAGTAAAAGTCTTCCATACAGAAGATAAGACAGACACTAACAGTTTAAAATATGTTGGAACATTTTATTTTTTACTCCTAATTTTGCCATAGTGCTGAAGTTATATTTATGTCTAATGAGATGTGGGTTTGACTCTCATTCTTAGGACAATATGTGGGATGTAGTGGGTGCTAAAAAGAAAACTGAACATCCCAAATGATTACGTAGTATATACTAGGATTCAGGCTTTGTTATTTTGGTTTGTCATATGTCAGTGTTTGTATTTGAATCATACTGCTTCAATTACTCTACTTGTATAATAGTATCTGGTATGAGAGGGGGGCTTTACTTTTCTAAATTTTCTTGGAAATTCTGACCAATTTACTTTTCTCGGTAAATTTTGTCATCACTAGTCAACTCACTGAAATATCCACTTGGCCTTTTTATTAGGGTTTAGGAAGGATTGGTATTTCTAAGATACCTCATCTTCCCATTGAGAACTATTAACGTATAGTTCTCTTACATATGTGTGTGTGTGTGTCTGTATGTATATATTCAGGCATTGTTTTATGTCCCTGAGAAAAATTTAGCAATTCTCTTAAGATATAATGAAAGTGCCTCTTAAATCTTACCTGCTTGTTTAAGCATATGATACTTAACTCTTTTTCCACTTAGTTTGTTAGGTTAAAAAAACTATCCTTCTGTTCCCTACTTTGCTTTCTAGTTGTTTTATTAAAACCTGTTTGTCATTAAGACAGACTTCACACAACATAAAATTAACTATTTTAAAAAATTAACTATTTGAAAGGGAACAGTTTAGTGGCATTTAGTGTATTCACAATGTCGTACAGCTAGCCTCTATCCAGTTCTAAAATATGTTCATCTCTCCATTAAAAAAAATTCTTTTGGTTAAGCATTTACTTCCCATTTTTCTTGCCCCCACCCTTGGCAACCACCAATCTATATAATGTCTCTGTAGATTTAGCTTACTCTGGATATTTCCTACAAGTAGAATCATACCACATACCATCTTTTGTCCCTGATTTTTTTCACTGAGCATAATATTTCTGAGGTTCACCCACATTGTAGAACATATCACTGCTTCATTCCTTTTAATGGCTGAATGATATTCCATTGCCTGTATATACCACAGTTCTATTATCTGTTTACCCATTGATCAGTGTTTGGGTTGTCTCCACCTCTTAAACTCTTGTAAACATTGCTCCTGCGATCATGTTGGTACATGTATTTGTTTGCATACTTGTGTTCAACTGTGTGTGTGTGTGTGTGTGTGTGTGTGTGTGTATGTATACCTACAGGTGGAATTGCTGGGCTCTATGGTCATCCTATGTTTAAGTTTTTGAGAAGCTGCCAAAATCTTTTCCACAGAGGCTAAACTGTTTTACGTTCTCACTGGTAACATACAAGAGTTTCAGTTTCTCTGTATACTTGTCAATACTTACTTTCTTTTTCTTCTTTTATGTTTGTAAATTATAACTCTTGTTAGGTATAAAGTGATATCTCATTGTAGTTTTTTTTTTCCTTTTTTTCCCCCATTTATTTTTATTAGTTGGAGGCTAATTACTTTACAATGTTGTACTGGTTTTTGCCATACATTGACATGAATCAGCCATGGGTTTACATGTATTCCCCATCCCAATCCCCCCTCGCACCTCCCTCTCCACCGGATCCCTCTGGGTCTTCCCAGTGCACCAGGCCCGAGCACTTGTCTCATGCATCCAGCCTGGGCTGGTGATCTGTTTCACCCTAGATAATATACATGTTTCGATGCTGTTCTCTCAAAACATCCCACCCTCGCCTTCTCCCACAGAGTCCAAAAGTCTGTTCTGTACATCTGTGTCTCTTTTTCTGTTTCACGTATAGGGTTATCATTACCATCTTTCTAAATTCCATATATATGCGTTAGTATACTGTATTGGTCTTTATCTTTCTGGCTTACTTCACTCTGTATAATGAGCACCAGTTTCATCCATCTCATTAGAACTGATTCAAATGAATTCTTTTTAATGGCTGAGTAATATTCCATGGTGTATATGTACCACAGCTTCCTTATCCATTCTTCTGCTGATGGACATCTAGGTTGCTTCCATGTCCTGGCTATTATAAACAGTGCTGTGATGAACATTGGGGTGCACGTGTCTCTTTTAGATCTGGTTTCCTCAGTGTGTATGCCCAGAAGTGGGATTGCTGGGTCATATGGCAGTTCTATTTCCAGTTTTTTAAGAAATCTCCACACTGTTCTCCATAGCGGCTGTACTAGTTTGCATTCCCACCAACAGTGTAAGAGGGTTCCCTTTTCTCCACACCCTCTCCAGCATTTATTGCTTGTAGACTTTTGGATAGCAGCCATCCTGACTGGTGTGTAATGGTACCTCATTGTGGTTTTGATTTGCATTTCTCTGATAATGAGTGATGTTGAGCATCTTTTCATGTGATTGTTAGCCATCTGTATGTCTTCTTTGGAGAAATGTCTGTTTAGTTCTTTGGCCCATTTTTTGATTGGGTCATTTATTTTTCTGGAATTGAGCTTCAGGAGGTGCTTGTATATTTTTGAGATTAATCCTTTGTCTGTTGCTTCGTTTGCTATTATTTTCTCCCAATCTGAGGGCTGTCTTTTCACTTTGCTTATAGTTTCCTTTGTTGTGCAAAAGCTTTTAAGTTTCATTAGGTCCCATTTGTTTAGTTTTGCTTTTATTTCCAATATTCTGGGAGGTGGGTCATAGAGGATCTTGCTGTGATTTATGTCAGAGAGTGTTTTGCCTATGTTCTCCTCTAGGAGTTTTATAGTTTCTGGTCTTACATTTAGATCTTTAGTCCATTTTGAGTTTATTTTTGTGTATGGTGTTAGAAAGTGTTCTAGTTTCATTCTTTTACAAGTAGTTGACCAGTTTTCCCAGCACCACTTGTTAAAGAGGTTGTCTTTTTTCCATTGTATATTCTTGCCTCCTTTGTCGAAGATAAGGTGTTCATAGGTTCGTAGATTTATCTCTGGGCTTTCTATTCTGTTCCATTAATCTGTATTTCCATAAGGATAACAGCTGATCTATCAATAGAAACCCTTCAGGCCAGAAGGGAATGGCAGGACATACTTAAAGTAATGAAAGAGAATAACCTAAAACCTAGATTACTGTACCCAGCAAGGATCTCATTCAGATATGAAGGAGAATTCAAAAGCTTTACAGACAAGCAAAAGCTAGGAGAATTCAGCACCACCAAACCAGCTCTTCAACAAATGTAAAGGATCTTCTCTAGACAGGAAACACAGAAAGGTTGTATAAACATGAACCCAGAACAACAAAGTAAATGGCAATGGGACCATACCTATCAATAATTACCTTAAATGTAAATGGGTTGAATGCCCCAACCAAAAGACAAAGACTGGCTGAATGGATACAAAAACAAGACCCCTATATATGCTGTCTGCAAGAGACCCACCTCAAAACAAGGGACACATACAGACTAAAAGTGAAGGGCTGGAAAAAAATATTTCATGCAAACGGAGACCAAAAGAAAGCAGGAGTCGCAATACTCATCAGATAAAATAGACTTTAAAATAAAGGCTGTGAAAAGAGACAAAGAAGGACACTACATAATGATCAAAGGATCAATCCAAAAAGAAGATATAACAATTATAAATATATATGCACCCAACATAGGAGCACCGCAATATGTAAGGCAAACGCTAACGAGTATAAAGAGGAAATTAATAGTAACACAATAATAGTGGGAGACTTTAATACCCCACTCACAACTATGGATAGATCAACTAAACAGAAAATTAACAAGGAAACACAAACTTTAAATGACACAATGGACCAGCTAGAACTAATTGATATCTATAGGACATTATCCCCAAAACAATCAATTTCACCTTTTTCTAAAGTGCACACAGAACCTACTCCAGAATAGATCACATCCTGGGCCATAAATCTAGCCTTGGTAAATTCAAAAAAATTGAAATCATTTCAGTCATCATTTCTGACCACAGTGCAGTAAGATTAGATCTCAGTTACAGGAAAAAAATTATTAAAAATTCAAACATATGGAGGCTAAATAACACGCTTCTGAATAACCAACAAATCATAGAAGAAATCAAAAAAGAATCAAAATATGCATAGAAATGAATGAAAATGAAAACATAACAACCCAAAACCTATGGGAAACTGTAAAAGCAGTGCTAAGGGCAAGGTTCATAGCATTACAGGCTTACATCAAGAAACAAGAAAAAAGTCAAATAAATAACCTAACTTTACACCTAAAGCAACTAGAGAAGGAAGAAATGAAGAACCCCAGGGTTAGTAGAAGGAAAAAAATCTTAAAAATTAGGGCATAAATAAATGCAAAAGAAACTAAGGAGACCATAGCAAAAATCAACAAAGCTAAAAGCTGGTTTTTTGAAAAAATAAAGTTGACAAACCGTTAGCAAGACTCATTAAGAAAGAAAGGGAGAAGAACCAAATTAACAAAATTAGAAATGAAAATGGAGAGATCACAACAGACAACACTGAAATACAAAGGATCATCAGAGACTACTACCAGCAGCTCTATGCCAATAAAATGGACAACTTGGAAGAAATGGACAAATTCTTAGAAAAGTATAACTTTCCAAAACTGAACCAGAAAGAAATAGAAAATCTTAACAGACCCATCACAAGCAAGGAAATCGAAACTGTAATCAGAGATCTTCCAGGAAACAAAAGCCCAAGACCAGATGGCTTCACAGCTGAATTCTACCAAAAATTTAGAGAAGAGCTAACACCTATCTTACTCAAACTTTTCCAGAAAATTGCAGAAGAAGGTAAACTTCCAAACTCATTCTATGAGGCCACCATCACCCTATTCCAAAACCAGACAAAGATGCCACAAAAAAAGAAAACTACAGGCCAATATCACTGATTATCATTGTAGCTTTGATTTGTATTTGATGAAAAGTGGTGTTGAATGTATTTTAATGTACCTCTTGAGCAAAACCTTTTGTTTTGAACTTGGTTTACTGAGACTAAATTAATTTTACAATTTTTATTTTAGATTTAGGGACGTTTGTAACATTTTCATCATTTACTGAGACATTTATGTTTAACATTCAGCCTTTAGGTTCTTTTATGCCATAGCATCTCCATTAATTTTGATCATTTCTCAGTTAACTGGAGTATATTATTAAGTAATTTTAAAGGGGGTTTTGGCTAGATTTTCTGAGCTCTTGAATATCTGACTTTTTAAATTATTATTATTGTACAACTTGGCTTGTTAGAAAAATCTTGGCTTACAGACTTTCCTCTCTTAATTAAATTATTGTTAGTGTTGCTCATTTGTCTCTCTCATGGGGTTAAAATGGCAAGGGAGATATTGATGCCAACAAGAATTTTGTTACTTTGAAGATAAGCTGGTTTTCTCAGAGGTTTGCAAGTTTTGTTCTCTCCCTCCCACTGGGCCCTGTATTAAAAATCCTTATCCAGGGTGTATGGAGGTATGTAGATGTGTGTGAGAATTTTTCTGTAGTTTCCCATGGACCATGATATTCCTCCTGATTTGCATCCTCTTTGCCTCCTTAAAGATTTATCTTGAAATCTCTGAAGTTTTTCTTCAGTTGTGTCCTTGAGTCTGCTTGTTTTCCAATTGTTCTTTTTTTTTTAAACCCTCCCATTGTAATATATGTGATTCAAAAGGTAGATCTGTTTTCTGTTCTTCATAATAATCCTCTCATTATTTTCGATTCACTTTCTTTTCTTCAAAGTTCTGAATTAGCAATGCAATATTGCCCTCCATTTAGTGCTTTGATTTTCTGCAGTGCTCATTATACAGTTTGTTATATGTAATGTAGTTTATTTTTCCTCTTGCATGTTATTTTCTTCCTTGCCTTGCCCAACTCTTTGCAGTCTCTCAGCTCTGTCTTTACTTGTCGTCTTAAAGTGGTTTCAAAGACTACATGGCCCAGAAATGGGAGGAACAGAGTGTAACCCCAGGCCTACATGATGTCACACTGTGCTCTTGTAGTTTTTAAGTTATTTTTAAAGAAAAATAATGTTTATAAAAATAACTTAAGAATGATAGAATGGTCTTGCATGAAAATCATGGTTATCAAAAGCTTTATCTTATAAATGACTCACAAAGTAGAGTCATAGATACTTTACAATTTCAGATAGCAGATACTGTGTACCTATTAGAGCATCATCTGGTACATAAATACATAATGTATCTTTTCAGAAAACAGATTAAGTAACAAAGACGGGGAAATATCACTTTTTACCTGCCTCTTTTCTGTGTTTCTGGTTAATACATTTGCTTACATTTTTTGAGTTCCACAGACATCTTATTCTGCTAGTTTGTAAAGTGAGGAAAGCATGAGCTTCAGAATGTTTTACAGATATGAGTTTGCATAGCTATTTGATCACTTTTGAATTCTGTGAGCTTCACCAACTTATGTAACTTCTGAGCCTGACTGTCACACTCTGTACCAGTGCCATCTCTAGGGAGCTTGAAGGTTGAATGAGATGAGGATACATTTATGAACATAGAATGGTACCTGGAATATGGTAGCACTGAGAAATCGTACTTCTTACTGAGTATTCCTCAACTGAATGCTGTGAATCATGTACCACGTTAGGTCTTGGAGACTCAGCTTTGAATAAGACATATCTTGCCTTTAAGGAATGCAAAATTTAGGAGGATACACATTGATCATAGCAAACACCATCTTCCAACAACACAAGAGAAAACTCTACACATGGACATCACCAGATGGTCAACACCGAAATCAGATTGATTATATTCTTTGAAGCCAAAGATGGAGAAGCTCTATACAGTCAGCAAAAACAAGACCAGGAGCTGACTGTGGCTCAGATCATGAACTCCTTATTGCCTAATTCAGACTTAAATTGAAGAAAGTAGGGAAAACCACTAGACCACTCAGGTATGCCTTCAATCAAATCCCTTATGATTATACAGTGGAAGTGACAAATAGATTCAAGGGATTAGATCTGATAGAGTGCCTGAAGAACTATGGATGGAGGTTTGTGACATTGTACAGGAGGCAGTGATCAAGACCAACCCCAAGATAAAGAAATGCAAAAAGGCAAAACGGTTGTCCAAGGAGGCCTTACAAGTAGCTGAGAAAAGAAGAGTCACTAAAGGCAAAGGACAAAAGGAAAGATATTCATTTGAATGCAGAGTTCCAAAGAATAGCAAAGAGATATAAGAAAGTCTTCCTCAGTGATCAATGCAAAGAAACAGAGGAAAACAATAGAACGGGAAAGACTAGAGATCTCTTCAAGAAAATTAGATACCAAAGGAACATTTCATATAAAGATGGGCACAACAACGGGCAGAAATGGTATGGACCTAACAGAAGCAGAAGAGATTAACAAGAGGTGGCAAGAATACACAGAAGAACTATATAAAAATGGTCTTCATAACCCAGATAATCATGATGATATGATCACTCACCTAGAGCCATACATCCTGGAATGTGAAGTCAAGTGGGCCTTAGGAAGCATTACTATAAACAAAGCTAGAGGAGGTGATGAAATTCCAGTTGAGCTATTTCAAATCCTAAAAGATAATGCTATTAAAGTGCTGCTCTCAATATGCCAGCAAATTTGGAGAACTCAGCAGTGCCACAGGACTGGAAAAGGTCAGTTTTCATTCCAGTCTCAAAGAAAGGCAATGCCAAAGAATATTCAAACTACCGCACAATTGGCACTCATCTCACATGCTAGCAAAGTAATGCTCAAAATTCTCCAAGCCAGGCTTTAACAGTACATGAACCATGAACTTCCATAAATTCAAGCTGGATTTAGAAAAGGCAGAGGAAGCAGAGATCAAGTTGCCAACATCTGTTGGATCATTGAAAGAGCAAGAGAGTTCCAGGAAACATCTCCTTCTGCTTATTTGATTATGCCAAAGCCTTTGACTGTGTGGATCACAACAAACTGTGGAAAATTCTTCAAGAGATGGGAATACCAGACCACCTGACCTGCCTCCTGAAAAATCTGTATGATGGTCAAGAAGCAACAGTTAGAACTGGAGATGGAGCAACAGACTGGTTCCAAATCAGGAAAGGAGTACATCAAGGCTATATATTGTCACTCTGCTTATTTGACTTATATGCAGAGTACATCATGTAAAATGCTGGGCTGGATAAAGCACAAGCTGGAATTGAGATTGCCAGGAGAAATATCAATAACTTCAGATATGCAGATGACACCACCCTCAAGGCAAAAAGCGAAGAAGAACTAAAGAGCCTCTTGATGAACATGACAGAGGAGAGTGAAAAAGTTGGCTTAAAACTCAACATTCAGAAAACTAAGATCATGGAATCCGGTCCAATCACTGCATGGCAAATAGGTGTGAAAACAATGGAAACAGTAACAGACTTTATTTTCTTGACTCCAAAATCACTGCAGGTGGTGACTGCAGCCATCAAATTGAAAGACGCTTACTCCTTGAAAATAAAGCTACGACCAACCTAGACAGCGTATTAAAAAGCAGAGACATTGCTTTGCCCACAAGTGTCCATCTAGTCAAAACTATATCGTTTTTCAGTAGTCATGTATGAATGTGAGAGTTGGACTATAAAGAAAGCTGAGCACTGAAGAATTGATGTTTTTGAACTGTGATTTTGGAGACTACTCTTGAGTTTCCCTTGGACTGCACGGAGATGTAACCAGTCTTTCCTAAAGGAAATCAGTCCTGAATATTCATTGGAAGGACTGATGCTGAAGCTGAAACTTCAATACTTTGGCCACCTGATGTGAAGAACTGACTGGCTGGAAAAGACTCTGATGTTGGGAAAGACTGAAGGCAGGAGGAGAAGGGGAAGACAGAGGATGAGATGGTTGGGTGGCATAACTGACTCGATGGACATGAGTTTCAGCAAGCTCTGTTAGTTGGTGATGGACAGGGAAGCCTGGCATGCTGCAGTCCATGGGCTCACAAAGAGTCAGACATGACTGAGCGACTGAACTGAACCTGAGTGTTACACTCTGTACAAGTACCATCTCTAGGGAGCTTGAGGGTTGAATGAGATGAGGACACATTATGAACGTGGAACAGTACTTGGAATATGGCGGCAGTCATTTTACTTACTCAGTATCATCTGCTAAATGCTGTCAGTCAGGTACCATGTCTTGTCTTGGAGACTCAGCTGTGAATGAGACATATCTTGCCTCCAAGGAAAGCAAATTTTAGAAGGGTATGCAGAAAAGGAAACTAGCAATAATGATAATATCCTATAATAAGACTAAACGAGGGAGACTCTCCTTCACTTATTTACCTTTTTACTCCAGTACTCGGCATGATTCCTGACCTCTGAATGCCCTTTAACTGTGGTTGAATCAGCAATTTATTCTATGAATACCAGGATGTATTAAGTGAGAAACTGCCAGGTTAGAGGTTAAACAGAGGGCATGTAGGAGGAGCACAGAAGAAGACCATTATTTTGTCAGGGAAGGTTTTTAAGCAGAAGTTATACTCCAGCTAAACTTTTTGCCTCCCTCTTCCCTCTGTAAATTGGATTAAATTTGTGCTCTACCAAGAGACTTGATATTTCAAGGAACCTTACTACAATATCTTTTTGGTAAAATGAAATCTTTTGTAATGCAAATAATTACTTCCTAATTTATATGTGGAGCAAGTTAAGATTTTTGTATCTCAGGTTTTTTTTTTTTTCCTCTTTTCTTTTTTCAAAGGATGGTCACAATGGTCTATCTTTGCAATAAGTAAAAACATCCTTACAGTAATTGAATGAGAAATTGATTGAATTTAATCTTTTATTCTTCCACATTCTATAGAGAATAAAGAAGCATTTTTAAATGTGTAAATGCCCTTACTGAAGTGAGTAAAGAAGGCATATTCATGTAGATTTCATTGGAAATTAAGACTTGTCTGAGACATTATGAAGTTGGTTGAGCTTTTCAGGTCATTTCTCTAGTACTCAGTTTCCCCATATGCAAAATGTGGCATTTGGACTAGAGTATTTCTAAGTTCTGTTACAGCTTTAAAATTCTCTGGGAGGAAAGGAAAAAGAAATATTAATGACAAATTTATCTTATAATTAGGGTAGTAAATTACAAATAGTATGCTGAGATAGAAATGAAAATGACTCTTAAAATTTTTTAATTATAGATAATTATAACTCTGTTAGGCTTTTTGAAGGTGCTAGGCAGTCATTTTAAGAAAAAAAATGAAATTCAGGATTGGTTCCTTTGTACAAATACTATATAGCTGATTGGCCTTTTATTTGGATACCCATCCTGTTGGATTGAAGGCCTATGGTATTCCATTATGACCTTATTTCAACTTAGAAAATAATATCTGTAGGACTCTATCTCCAAATAAGACGACATTCTGAAGTCCTGGGTGTTAGGGCTACAACATACGAATTTAAAAGGCTGAGAGGTGAAGTAATCAACCCGTAAAAGCTTCTGTGAATACTCTATTTATTCTTGTCCTTTCTAAGAGGTTAGCCAGGACACAAATATAGTGCATTAAAAAAGAAAACGCCCTCCTGTACCCATGACAAGCATCACTAATTGATCCTGGCAAATGCCCCCACTAGTCACAGAAGCAGACTCAAAATAGGTCGTCAAAGTGGGGCATAAAATAACACCTATTTCTGTATAGATAGATTTATATAGCCAAATGGAAAAACAATTACCATATAAATACATTAAGAAAAATTTCACTTTACAATAATGTAACATTGAATCACTTGAATGAATCAGATAAAGCTTGTGCATATTGGTAAACCCTAAATAAATTCTAATTCAAAATTGGGTCATAAAGTAAGAATATATTTAATTAGAATAAATAGTAAGAGGCAAAGTTCTTAAGAAAATGAATGAACAGAATGAGCAGTAGAAAGTCTACTTTTTATTAATCTGCCCTTGCCACTTTTCTTCTTTGAAAGGTATTTATAATAATATGAGTTACCCAATACTATATCCTGAGTATTTAAGTTTTGTTTCAGCATTAAATAGAATATACTTTTATCAAAATTTGTATTTTTATTTATCAATTTGGGGAGATTTTGTGTATTGTCTCATCTTTTTTTAGAAATATATTGAAATGGTTTAACGTAAGGAAAAAAGAGTTTGTAAGAGTATTATGTCATTTATCTATTCTTCATTCACATATTTATTGTGAGCTAGCCTTATGAACACTATTTTGATGCATGAGTAATAACTTAAAACCACGTGTCACTAGACACATGTGCCTATTGACCAGTCTGTATGCACCTAGTCAGAAGTGAGATATGCTGCAAAGACAAAAATCCCTGCTAGATTTCAAAAATAAAAAAAAAAGAATATAAGCTATTTCTAGAGAGAAATACTCTCTCTAGTATTTTCCTATTGATTCCATATTGAAATAATATTTTGAATAGACAAATAAATATATTTAAAAATTTAAACTCAGCTAGTCTTTTAAGATTTTTAATATGGCTAATAGAAATTTAAAATGGCTTATGTGACTTGCATTATATTTCTTTTTAAAATTTTACTGAAGTATTATTGACTTACAATGTCATGGTTTTCTGCTACACAGCAGAGTGACTCAGTTACACACATATTCTTTTGTTCATTTTCTTTCCCATCATGGTTTATCACAGGATATTGTATATAGTTCCCTGTGCTCTACAACAGGACCTTGTTGCTTATTCATCTTATATCTAATAGTTTGTGTCTGCTAATCCCAAATTCCTAATCCTTTCCTCCTTCACAACCATAAGCCTATTCTCTGAGTCTGCTTCTCTTTTGTAGATAAGTTCATTTGTGCCATATTTTAGAGTCCACATGTAAGTAATATCATATGGTATTTGTCTTTCTTTTTATGACTTACTTCACTTAGTATGATAATCTCTAGGTTCATCCATATTGCTGCAAATAGCATTACTTCCTTTTTTATGACTGAGTTGTATTCCATTGTGTGTATATACACACATCATGTATCCTTTATTCATTCATCTGTTGATGGACATGTATGATGGACATACATGGCTGTTTCCATGTCTTAGTCATTGTGCATATTTGGTTTGCTAATTTGGTTTGTCCCCTGTCTGTGGGACAGGGCTACTGTAGAATTAACTAAGCAAGTCAGTTCACTACTGATGTGCCAGTTCTGACACTGTACATAAATGCACTGATGGTGATGGTTCATTGATACCTCTTATCTGTGAGTCATCTGTGGCATATATGAAACAGCAGACTTTTATTTATTTATCTTTAGCCATCAACATAAGAATATATGTAGACATATTTTTATATGTCTATACTTTAGGAACAGTCTATACTTTAAATGACTTTGGAAACTTGATATCCTTTGTGACTTTCCTTCTTATGCTGAAGTATTAGAATGTATTTGTACTTCCTGTAAATGAGGAGGACCAAGATTCATAAATACTTTTAAGACCTTGTTTTTCTAGAAAGTTGTAATTCAAAGACATGCTTAATTATACCTTCTCCTAGCTACCTTCTCAAATTTCTACAGATGTAAATAGTGTACTTCGTTAGGTCTTTGGATGCACATGACTTGCTTCTCCTTGTAGTTTTTATCATAATTTGCTTTAATGTGTTACTTTTTTTCCTTTGGTTTGCCTTCCCTTTTAAACTATATCTCTAGCCTGTGACTGGCTTATTTACCTTGGCTCCATCTCGTTGGTCTAGTTGTGTCTTAACATAGAGGGCACTCTAAAAAATATTGAATTAAAAGAACACCTGCTGAGGTTTAAGAGATTAACAGTACTTCCTCCACTGTCATCCTTTATCAGAGTTATTTTGACTTTATGGTGTTGCATGTCAGAATTCACCTAAAGATTCGAGCAAACCATTGGGGATGCTTGTATCAGCCATAAGTTGATTGATTAGGCTGCATCATTTTGTTTTATAATTTAAACATTATTCTTATTATAAATAAGTTCATCAAATATTGACCATTTAGTTTGTATTCTTCAATGCTTCACAGTCTCCTATACATTTACTTCTTTAGAGATTGCCTCTGAATTCATGAACTCAATATTTAAGGTTAGAAAATTTTGTTTTCTCAGCTTTAATCCTCACATACCCTTTGTTGCTGGTTTCTTGCTTGTTAATCCTCCCCACATTTCTGCATTCAGGGATTGTCCCCTTTTGACAATAGCTTAAATGATTTCCCCAAGATTACGCTGTGAGTACAGCTAAGCCACAACTCACTGCCCCTGTCTTTGATCTCATGCTCTTTTCTTCAGTTTAACCTAAAAGCAGTCTAAGTGAGAAGTCAAATTTTGGATCATGAAGTCATAGTCCCACCTCCCTGCTGACCCTTTCTTCTCTGAGTTAATTTCATTGCCAGTTTTCTGCTCAAAAGCAGAGACTACTCACTCTTACAAAAATGCCTTCTATAGCCTACTGATCAGGGCAAAACTTTTCCTTTTATTAAATCTAGTTCTATTATAATATTCATTCATAGGAATGGTGTGTGGTTTTTTTTTTTTTTTGCATTATGTTCATTTTTTTCCTGACATTTAATAATTAGGAACCTGAATCTCTGTTGGGGGTAAAAGGAAGAATGATAACTGTTTCATTCTATTCAGTCTAAAATGCCATTCAGAGGCATAGTGGGCCTCTTTGTCAAGTTTTCTTGAAGCATATCCTTGTAGGAACAACATTTTCTACATGATGGCAGTGGGACTTCAAGTGCTTCCCCAAGGATGCCTTCTGAGACACTGGTTGCTATTTACATCTTAAGACAGTAACCCAAGAATACTCCTGGAGCACAAAAATTGACATGGTGCAAATTTTTATTGTATTTTAATATGAATAAGATATTTATGTGATTAAAATTCAAAAGGTACCAAAGAACATATCAATTCCCCCCAACGCTGGCCATCTGCAACTAGGTTCCCCATTGTGAGTCAACCACTTCCATCAATTTGTATAAAAGAAAAGGTGGGAAGAATTTGTTTGTGTATGCATGAAATACATATACTGCTTTACTCTTTACCTTTTCAACATCATGGTTTATTTTGGAAATCATTCCATGTTGGTATATAATGAATTTACTCTTTTTTTTAATGGCTGCTTGCCATTAATTTATGACATGACATAGTTGATTTCACATGAGTGCTCCGTTGCTCAGTTGTGTCCAACTCTCTGCAACCCTGTGGACTGTAGCCTGCCAGGTTACTCTGTCCATGGGATTCTCCAGGCAAGAACACTGGAGTGGCATTCTCCAGGGGATCTTCCCGACCCAGGGATTGAACCTGTGTCTCCTGCATTGGCAGGCAGATCCTTTACCACCAAGCCATCTGGGAAGTCCAGTTGATTTCACAGTACTCTATTATTGAACACTTAGATTACTTCTTGCTGTTAAAATCAATGTCACAAATGATAACTTTGCATACATAATTTCATACGTGTGTAGGAGCATACTTTAGGAGGTCAGATTCCTAGAAGTATAATTGTATATGAGAATGTGCTCACTTGTAGTTTTGAGTGTATACTTTCATCAATTTTTTGGAGAAAGAATCCATGTTCATGATACAAAATTCCTTTAAAATGAGGAAAGAATGAAGTTAGTATCTCAGTGATCAATAGAAATAGAGCTGATTGTAATCTTTTGCAAGTATAGGCATGTGTGATATAAGTGTTGGATAGATATATTACATAGATACCTTTTATCAGGAATATTTTTATCTTATTCTTCACTTACTCTTTAGCACTAGTTCCTACTCAGGAGCAATTTAGCTGCCTCCAAAAGACATCTGACACTGTCTGTAGGTATTTGTGGTTGTCACAAGTGTGTATGTGGCTTTGTTACATCTACCAGGTAGAAGCTAGAGATTCTGCCAAATATCCTGCAATACTCAGGAACACCTCTATCCTGCAAAGAAAAATGACTTCATTGGTCCCAAGTCAGTGATGCCAAGATTGGGAAACTGGTCCATAAGGATCAGAAGGCTTTTCCAAGTTGTTGATTTCCATAGAGATGCCAGGCTTCCATGCTCCCATTCATATGAGAAGCATCACAATTTTTCCTCCTCAATCTCCATGCTGACCTGTAGTTATTATGTATCTCACCAGCAAAAGTGATGGTTCCACTGACATTCATTGTACTTAGCTGGCCTCTTTAGCATGACTACAAATATGGTACTCATCAGTTCAGTTCAGTTCAGTCACTCAGTCATGTCCAACTCTTTGCAAACCCATGAACCACAGCATACCAGGCCTCCCTATCCATCACCAACTCCCAGAGTCCACCCAAACCCATGTCCATTGAGTCAGTGATGCCATCCAACCATCTCATCCTCTGTCGTCCCCTTCTCGTCCTGCCCTCAATCTTTCCCAGCATCAGGGTCTTTTCAAATGAGTCAGCTCTTTGCATCAGGTGGCCAAAGTATTGGAGTTTCAGCTTCAGCATCAGTTCTTCCAATGAATATTCAGGACTGATTTCCTTTAGGATGGACTGGTTGGATCTCCTTGCAGTCCAAGGGAGTCTCAAGAGTCTTCTCCAACACCACATTTCAAAAGCATCAATTCTTCAGTGCTCAGCTTTCTTTATAGTCCAACTTTCACATCCATACATGACCACCGGAAAATCCATAGCCTTGACTATGGACCTTTGTTGGCAAAGTAATGTCTCTGCTTTTTAATATGCTATCTAGGTTGGTCATCACTTTCCTTCCAAGGAGCAAGCATCTTTTAATTTCATGGCCGCAATCTCCATCTTCAGTGATTTTGGAGCCCAGAAAAATAAAGTCAGCCACTGTTTCCACTGTCTCCCCGTCTATTTGCCATGAAGTGATGGGACTGGATGCCATGATCTTAGTTTTCTGAATGTTGAGCTTTAAGTCAACTTTTTCACTCTCCTCTTTCACTTTCATCAAGAGGCTCTTTACTTCTTATTCACTTTCTGCCATAAGAGTGGTGTCATCTGCATATCTGAGGTTATTGATATTTCTGCCAGAAATCTTGATTCCAGCTTGTGCTTCTTCCAGCCCAGCTGGAGTACACCTCATGATGTACTCTGCATATAAATTAAATAATCAGGGTGACAATATACAGCCTTGACGTACTCCTTTTCCTATTTGGAACCAGTCTGTTGTTCCATGTCCAGTTATGACTGTTGCTTCCTGACATGCATACAGATTTTTCAGGAGGCAGGTCAGGTGGTCTGATATTCCCATCTCTTTCAGAATTTTCCACAGTTAATTGTGATCCACACAGTCAAAGGCTTTGGCATAGTCAATAAAGCAGAAATAGATGTTTTTCTGGAACTCTGTTGCTTTTTCGATGATCCAACAGATGTTGGCAATTTGATCTCTGGTTCCTCTGCCTTTTCTCAAACCAGCTTAAACATCTGGAAGTTCATGGTTCACGTATTGCTGAAGCCTCGCTTGAAGAATTTTAAGCATTACTTTACTAGCGTGTGAGATGAGTGCAATTGTATGGTAGTTTGAGCATTCTTTGGCATTGCCTTTCTTTGGGATTGAAATGAAAACGGACCTTTTCCAGTCCTGTGGCCACTGCTGAGTTTTCAAATTTGCTGGCATATGTAAGTTAAGGAGCAGTGGCTGTGCTTTGCTGGAGCAGCTGTGAAGAGATACCCCACATCCAAGGTAGGAGAAACCCAAGTAAGATGGTAGACACTGAGAAAAGGCATCAGAGGGCAGACAGACTGAAACCACAATCACAGACAACTAGCCAATCTGATCACATGGACCACAGCCTTGTCTAACTCAATAACACTAAGCCATTGTGTGTAGGACCACCCAAGACGGATGGGTCATGGTGGAGAGGTCTGACAGAATGTGATCCACTGGAGAAGGGAATGGCCAACCACTTCAGTATTCTTGCCTTGAGAATCCCATGAACAGTATGGAAAGGCAAAAAGATAGGACACTGAAAGATGAACTCCCTAGGCTGACAGGTGCCCAATATGCTACTGGAGATCAGTGGAGAAGTACTGGAGAGATTGAGCCAAAGCAAAAACAACACCCAGTTGTGGATGCAACTGGTGATAGAAGCAAGGTTCGATGCTGTAAAGAGCAATATTGCATAGTAACCTGGAACGTTAGGTCCGTGAATCAAGGTGAACTGGAAGTGGTCAAATAAGAGATGGTACTCATAGTTTGTCAACATTCCCTCCTGTGTTCTAAATTGTTTGGTTTATTTTCTCATTTTGATGGAGCACATCCTCTGGTAATCTGCTGAGAAAGGGTGTATGAAAAGTAAACTTGGGGCAACCTTGACTTTCTAAATATATTTTTTTAAATTTCACCTTCCCATCTGGTTGATATTTTGTGTGGAATTCTAGGGAGGAAATAATTTTACTTCAGAATTTGAGGTTATCTCTCCATCGTCATACAGCTTCTATTTTCAGTTTTCAGAGATACTGAGACATTTTGATGATTGTATGTAGACTTTTCCCTGGATGTTCTGAAATTTCCCACTGATCTGTGTGTCATGGTTTGTATCTACTTTTTTTCAGTGTGTTGGACTCTTAGTGGGCTCTTAATCAGAAAACTTATCCTATGGTTCTGGAAAATCTTCTTAAATAACTTCATAGGCTTCTTTCCTGTTGTTCCATTTGGGGATGCATATTTGAATTTTGGAATTTGTGAAACATTTTTTTTTCTTATATTTTTACTTTAACTTTTTGTTGTCTAGGAGATTGCTTCAAAATTTTACCATTGATTTTATTGACTTTTTTTCTCATGATAGCTTTAATTTTTAAGAACTTTTTGTTCTCTTAAGTGTTCTTTTTATTCTGTTCCAATTTCTAGATGCAGTCTCTGTTTCTTATGATAACTAATAACAAGAAAGCATTTGTTTTTCACTTTTCTTCTCTTTGATTATCCTGCTTCTTCCAAGTTACCATTTTCTGTGTGTTTCATCTAATATCTGTCTTCCATGTTAGAGACTTCGTCAGCTGTCTTGTAACCTTTGCTTGTCAATTTCTGGTTAAGTGGATTGGACATTCTGAATGAATTAATTGGGCTTGTTGACTTTGAACTTCATCATTGAGTAGTCGAGGTGAACTCTATAGGGAACTCCAACATCTGTTATTTTTAAATTTCCCCTCTTGGACTGGTCAGCTTCCTCAAAGATAGAACTTTCCACCTCTTGTCTTGGAAGGTGTTCTGGAAGCCCCCTGGGGAAAGGGGTGGGGTTCCCAGAGTGTGTATGATCACTTAACCTCCCTGTTTGGGGTCCTCAACTGCTTCTGGTTATCCCCTAGTTTATCCATCTCCAGAGAATAAACCTCCAAGACCTCCCACTCCTAATTCCCCAGAAGTAGTCTTGGCAACTGGACTGGCTAATTACTTCTCAAGCAGCTTTCATACAGTCCTTCTTATTTTAACTACATACTTCCCTGCAACAGCGCACTCTCTCCCAGTTCATTAGGTCACTGGTACTCCAAGTCCTAAAACCTTTGTGACTTCTGTGGTAGACTGGCTTAGGTCAGCTTTCTCTCCTACTGGCTTCAGTTCCTTTGTCTCAGTAGCACTCAATCAGTTGCTGCTAATCCATTTTCTAACTACCTAGAAAAACTTTATGGCTGATAGCTCTTCTTCTCTTTTCCCTATCCTCATGGGTTTATGACTTTTGAAAACTAATCTTTCCTGTAGTTTTAGTGTGGTGTCAGGAGAGCATTCAGTGTTGGCCCAGGCTGCCATCTTAGCTATGTGACTCTTAGAGATTCCATTATGGTAGGATATTGTAGAGTTGGCCTTCTTTCTTCATGGTTTGCTGCTGCTACGTCCCAGGTTGGATTTCCACTCTGGCTCCCAGAGCCTTGGTTGTAAGCTGCTAGAGCTATTTCTAAAGCAAAGGCGAGTCTTCAGTTCACTGCCCTGTCAACTCTGTTGATAGCTGTGACACTAGCCATATGAAATTCATTGGCCTTGCATGAGTTTGCCCTTACTTTATGCTCCTGACTACACTTTTCATTAACTCACCTTTGATCCTAAAGGACATGTGCATAATCTTTTTGAAAATGTTTGCTATGCCAATAACCTAGGTTAATGGCTGTGAGCATTTGATGGTCAGAGGCTGTGAGTTGAAGCCCATAGACCAGATGTCTCCTCTTGGTGGTTTATAGACCCACCTTTACACAGGGACACATGCTCATTGACTTCTCTTTACCACTGAGGGGACGTTGTACTTGTGAAGCTACTTTCATTGACTGATTCTGAAGGCTTTTACAAATCTCAAACCATTCATCTTTTCAAGATGCTAAAGGCATTGGTCCCATAAGAGATAATACATGCTGGAAAAGGTATCTAAAATACAATGACATCAGTTATTTCTGTTCATTGCAGAAAAACATTCTAGGACTCTTGATTCTTACCCTGCTTCCCAGCTAACCAAGTGGACAACTAGTAACATGCAAGATGTTGACCAAATTATTTTGTACTGTTTTCAAGTTGATTTTGATACTGTTGTTCTAAGGAGAACTCTAAGATCTGCCTGGAAATGGACCTTTTAAAGCCTCTACCCAGGGTTTTCTGTCCAGGATTTTGCCTTGTAGGTTAGCACAGTCAGATTGGATATGGGCAGTTGATTTGTGTTTCTGATCAAGGTTTCTGTGTTCCAATAAAACTTTATTTCTGGATACTGCAATTTGAATTTCATGCAATTTTCACATGCCATAAAATATACTTCTGACTTCTAAAAACTATTTTAAAAATGTAAAAGCTGTTTTTAGCTCACGCATCTATAAAAGCTGGTGGTAAGCTAGGTTTGCCCCACAGACAGTTGTTTGCTGACCCCAGTTTAAAAGTTTAGAGTGCTCTTCCCCTGTTGCCAGATTTCATCCCTGTGATGATAAACTGAATGTCTCTTGGTATAGAAACACTGTTTGGAATCAAGGTGGTCATGCTCAGGTTTCTGCTTTGATGGAAGAATTTTTCAAAGCCAGTTCAAGCCACTTCTTTGTACCTCTTTTGACAACCTTTTTCTCTCCTTCCCAACCATTTTTCTTCTATTATTTTACTTTTCTCCTGTGTATTTTCAAATAATTTCAAGCTTTTCTTTCTTCTTCTTTTTTTTTTTTTTTTTTGAGTAAAGGCTATATATTACCTTCTGTGCTAGTTGCTTAAGAGATAGGAATATAAACCAGAGACATAACTCCTTTATAGATGAAACACAGTCCCAGAAGAGATTTTTTCTTTCTGCCAAAAGTCAACAAGGTAGTCCTAGGTATGGGGTTAAGGAATGTGATCTACAGAAGTTGTGTCAGCAGAAATTGTGTAGGTATTTCCCCTGACCTGATAGTGTAGATGACAAGCACACACACTTTCTTTTGCTTGCATTTGTTTCCATTTGGGGGATGCCAGCAACATCAAAATAGTGAGTACTAGTGCTTGGGGTCGCAGAGTCGGACACAACTGAAGTGACTTAGCAGCAGCAGCAGCAGCAGTGCTTGGTTTTACATTGTTAATATTACCATATTTTCACTACTGTAAAGAGACTTTTGTCTCTTTAGATATCTTCTGATAATTTATTCATTACCTTAAACTTCTTTAAAAAAAACTTCTTCTTTGGCAAAGATCTCTACTTAGTAAAGATTTATGATTGAATGAACAGAGTGCAAGGAGGAGGCCTAGTGATGCACTCTGTGCACTGAAAATAATAAAACAGGAACATTAAAAATGAAGGAAACCAGTCAAAGGCTGTAGAATCAAAGAACAACACAATTATAGATTTCATGGTAGTTACAGTAAGTAATATAGTCTCAAATGAATACTCCTTTATTTCATAGAGGGGATTGGCATTTGTGCAATATTCTTTAGTTAAATTTCAATTTATTGGATTTTTGCATCACTGCAGATTGATCTATTGAATTTGTCACAGTGGCCTTGTTTTTACCTTGATGTGTTTAATACCTGCTGCATCAGAATGCCAATCAATTTAGGTTAATTTCATTAAGTTTGCTAAAGCTTTTTAAATTAAAGTCACTTTTGACATTACCAAGAACAAAATGTAGGCAACATACACTCATATATTATTGTTCTAGAAAAAAGAGATTGGTAATATATATTCTCTCTAACATTTCCTTACTTGGATTTTTAAATTCCCTTAATTATTTACTAGATGATAAATCATTTAACATTTTAAATTTTAATTATCTGCCTGATCATTGCTTAGTATTCTGTGCCAAACTTTAAACTCAACATAGATTTAAGTTCTCACTAAATAGATTTCAATTAAATTCCTCCCAGCTTTACTAGGAAAGAAATGGATTGCATTTAATAAACTGTATTATACTTTTCATTGACAAATATAAACTGGGGAGTGGTTCATGGCAAATAGCCTTTTAATTCATGTGCATTTTAGTTTTCAGAGAAGTCACAATGCACTAGGCATTTATGTGAAGTATAATCATGGTTATGATTTTTTGAGTAATATATTTTGCAGTGAGCTCTGTAATATGCAATTATGGAACTCAGCCTGCATTATTAACTGATTTTATTAACTATCATTAATGCAGTATTTATAAATATTGCTGGGAGAACTGTAGTTACATTTACTAAAGATAGACTTAAGAAGAAAACTGACAAACTACTACTATACTAGAACTCTTTAAGGCGAGCAGGCTGCATTATTTCTAAAACCACCGGTAATTCAGAAAAGGGCAAAACCCCCAAACCATAAAAAATTAGTTATTTGATTACATTCTATTCCTTCCTGTCAATGGCATGGAGGTATCGCTATAGTTTTCTATGGGGAAATTGAGCAAGCTAAAGTTTGTCCTGACATATGCTATTCTAGAATTTAAGAGATTTTGGTTATGTAAGGGTTCAAGTTATCTTTGACACATTTTGCAGGTTACTTACAAATTCTTGCCTAAACATAGGTATCTTCTTTATCAGAGAGCCTAACATCAGATTTTAATCATATCTTAGACCCACAGGATTTTAGGTTTCCAACAGGCCACCTGTCTCAGACATTTAAAAATTCACAGGACAGATGGGAAGGTGAAAGAACTTGTCCTTGGATAAAGAAATTCTTACATTGCAGGAACATTCACAAGCAGAGCTAGCCAATACATCACACACGTATATTGTATTTGTCTAGTGTTAAGGTATCATAATCGCATTTTTCCCTTTGGTTGTATAAATATAGAATTCATTATTTATCTCCTATTCTGTTGGTGGGCAAGAGAAAAAAATCATAGCTTGTAAAAAAAAATCTTTTGTTCAGGTGATCCATGAATCAGAAAAGAAGACAATGTTTTATATTAACTTTCCCATATCTACTATTGGTAGAATGTATATCTTATGTAAGCCTGCACCATCATATTTAAGAATTGAGATCTGGAGCTGGTTTGCTTGGTTTTAAATTTCTTTCTATCCACTTGCAAATAACCAAGGCAGGTTACCTGATATCTCTGCTTCAGTCATCTCATCTGTAAGATGGGGATATATAGTTCTTTGTAGAGGTTTTTCTTTTTTTTTTTTTGGAAGATGACTGCAAGATAATACAAAAAAAGCGCTTCGGATAGTGTTTTGACACTGGGAATCAGTATTCAGTAAATGTTAGGTATTAAAAATGATATTAATCACATGTAAAATGTGAAAGAAAGACTTAAAGCTTATACTTGGAAATTAAATTTTTTAAATTTCATAGTCACATTTATCTCTTTGGGAGAGAATCTGTTACTTGGCTGAAGCTTAGTGATGAAAATCATCAAGCAGTTGGAGCATCAGTGGATTATGCTATGAACTGTGGTTTATGAATTACTTACACAAACATTATTTAGGAACACGTTACAAAATTGAATTCCCAGGCCCAACCTCAGAACTACTCTATCAGAAACTTTGGGTGGGACTGAGAAGTCTTCAGCATCCCCCTAGATGATGATATGCACAATGGAGTTGGAGGGCCCCTGGCTTAAGCTTGTATTTGTTGAGGGCCCACTATGCTTATTCTGGGTTTTAGGGAAAGAACCTGAACGCAATAGGCTAGATGTTCGAGAGGATGTCCCATATGGGGACAGGCACATAAGAAATATGTGAAGCAGCACTAAAAAACAAGAATTTCAGGTGATAAAAGTGTGAAAAAACCAAAACAAGTAAGTGATGCTGGTGAATGATTGGGGGTACAAGAGAACCCCTTGGAGAGGGTGTTCTTAGAAGATCTGTGGATATGACACAGGTTAAATTTAACTTTGAGAACCATAAATAATAACTAGATGAACGGGCAGTCCTAGAAGATGAAACACCTACTGCAGAGGCCATATGATGGAGAGGCCTTAAATAAGGCTCTATTCCTAGCCTTCTATTCTATTCTATTCTACAATTACAGAATTGTAATTACAGTACTGACTTACAATTTTATGTGCAAGGGGCAAGTTTTCCTAAATTTAAAACAAGTTAATCGTTTTAGATTTCTAAAAGTGAAACTATATTATTTCAATATTGTGTATGTTATAAAATAATTGTAAATAATTAAATTTAACTTACAGTGTGGCAAGACTTAGTAATAACATGTATAAAGCTTTTCTTTTTTAATCTTTGCATAATAAAGTGAATAAAGAACAGGTAAGGGAAAGCTTGTTTAAGGTGACTATATAATAAGTAAGGAAAAGCATATTTTGGAAGAACTTGCACTCAAATCTCAGCTTCTCCACTTAGTGTCACCAGAATTGAGGCAGTTACATTTTCTGGGCCTTAATTTTAGTGTCTATAAAATGGTAATATAAAATCTATCTTTCTAGGTTTAGTAACCCAGTTTTGAGATAGTAAAACCATTTAAACAAGTGAACAAAAAAGTGATCAAAAAGTAGTAATTTTTTATTATTTCAGATTTAATTTTAAAAAAGTCTGAGTTAATAGTCTGTGAGCCAAAGAAAATATGTGGTTCCATCCATCTTATAAATATAGACTCTTACTATTTTAAAAGGTCATGACTTTTTGAAAACTTAAATATTTTTAAAAAGTCACGGAACCTTAGGAACTTCTCTTAAAGTCTGCTTCCTACAGTAACTTCCTCCCACAATTTTGACTTCATCTCGCAAGTCCACATGGCAGGCTGTGTGCGCCCTTGAGACATTTCTTTTCTAGCTTCTCTAACTGACGTGTTTAGTTCATGCATGCTCCTGACTAGTCTTTATTGTAGTGCATATTGAAGGAATATGTCCTCGAGCATATTTTGGAGAGTTTGAGTTAAATACACATAATTCAAAAACAGTGAACACTGGAAGACAACCAACATTTCAGCACATATTTATACAACTTGGGTGACAGCTTAGCAAGTTAGGGAATGTTAAGATAATTTAAATGTACTTAACAGATATAGAGACCAAAGTTATCTCCTCAGTTTAAACTTTTAGTATTTCTTATATCAGTTTTCTTGAAAGTATTAGAAGGGGAGAATATTAGGCACGTAAGGCACATGATGGGCTTCCCTGGTGACTCAGTAAAGAATCTGCCTGCAATGCAGGAGACATGGGTTTGATCCCTGGGTTGGGAAGATCCTTTGGAGAAGGGAATGACAACCCTCTCTAGTATTATTGCCTGGAGAATTACATGGACAGAGGAGCCTGACAGGCTATAGTCCATAGGGTTGCAGAGTTGGGCCCAACTGAGTAACTCACATGCATACCCACAAGATACATATTGGGGCTTCCCAGGTGGCACTAGTGGTAAGAGACCCACCTGCCTGTGCAGGAGACTTAAGAGAAGCAGGTTCAGTCCCTGAGTCAAGAGTATCCCCTGGACAAGGGCATGGCAACTCATTCCAGTATCCTTGCCTGGAGAATCCTATGGGCAGGGGAGCCTGGCGGGCTATGGTCCATAGGGTCACAAAGAGTTGGATATGTTTGAAGCATCTTAGGACACAACACAAGGCACATTAATTGAATGCCTGTTATGTACCAAGCACTATCCTAAGTGTTACATATACGATTATATGTTACTCTGATGCATATATGATTTTTGACTTCTCAAAACCCTGTGAGTTATGTACTACCCTCTCCATTTTATAGATGAAGGTAGCAAGGATCAGAGATACTGAATAACTTCTTCAAATTTACAGCTTGTAGACTTTAAAACCCAAGTGTGTCTGATCCAAAAGCTCTAGTTCCCTGTCTTCTAGTCAGTAAATGCTGTATACTTAAGAAAATGAAATTTGAGCTTGAGGAAACTGTTGCTAACATATTTGTGTGTCACTCTACTCGGCACACTGTTCTGTTTCACATGCTGGTTCTGTGGTCTCACAGGAGTATATGTGCTTGGGAATAGAAGCTTATGTTGGACTCCACAGTGTACGTGTGGGATGCTGGAGAGGGATCAATAGTTGCTAACCCTTTAGCCAAAAATGTGGGGGAGAACAGGAAAGGCAGGGTTCCTGTTTGCTCTGTAGTGGCAGATGGAGACAATGAAGGGCTTGAAAAATTAATTATAAAGTGTTTAGGTACTCTTAAAGGAAACAGCCCGGGGTTGGGTAGAGGCCAATAGGGTGAAGGGATAAGATGCAGGAAATAGAAATGGCTGCTGTGAAGAGGTGACATTTAACCTGAGCCTGAAAAGCTGAAGAGCAGATCCTAGAGCTGATTGCAACCCTTGATTATCAGGGCAAGCCTGAGTTGGCCACTCTTCTGCAAAGATGGGCAACGAGCCCCAGGCTTTCTCATCACTGCAACAGAATGGGCACCATAGTTGGCTCAGAGTGGACCCTTCAAGGTGACTAAATTCTGCAAAGCTCTGAAGAGAGAATTTTCTTATGTATCAACTTAGGTACATCTCTGTCCATCTAGAACTGTAAGGCACTTATACTTAATCTCTGAAAAGTAAGCTTTTTACTATAGAAAATGTCAAACACACAACAAGCAAGAATATAGAGTAATGGATCTCCATGTTCTCATATCTGGGGTCAACAAATGTTAAGATTTTTCCAATATTATTTTATTTAGCCTCCACTTCATCCCCACCCCCCCCCCCACTTTGGTACTTTCCAGCAAGTTTTAGACAGTGATTCTTCACAGTTGTAAATACCTCAATGTGCATATTTCATTGGTGAGGGCATTTTTATTTCCATAGCTTCCCAGGTGGCTCTAGGGGTAAAGAACCTGCCTGCCAATGCAGGAGACATAAGAGACTCAGGTTCAATCCCTGGGTCAGGAAAACCCCCTGGAGGAGGGCATGTTAACTTATTCCAGTATTCTTGCCTGGGGAATCCCATGGACACAGGAGTCTGGTGGGCTATGGGCCATCCGGTTGCAAAGAGTAGCAGATAACTGAAGTGACTTAGCATGCACACATGCAGAAAATTATTATTCTTAGAACTAACAATGATTATTTAATCTTCTGATCTTTAAAGACATTTAATACAGAAGCTTAAGTATGACTCATTAAAAAATTATGATGAAATTGATATCTATGAAACCATGTACCTGGATCTGTGTCTGTGTTTCTATTTCCTTTTAGACTGTTCTCAGGCTCATGACCTGCCTATCCAAAGGCTACAGTTTCTTACTCTTTACAAAAGGACCAACCAAACTTCATCAACTTCCTGTTTAAAAAAAAAAAAAAAAGCCCGAGAGGAGTGTCTACACTGCAACTCACTTGAAAAGTTACTTGACAAAACCTCTCTTTATTGATCTCTGTGGTGGCAGATGGTATTAAATCTGTACATGTGTCAGAAACATTATTTTTCAAAAGTTTGCTCTGATGTTTTTTTCCCCAGACATCATTGAATGTTGATTCTGTCTGTATAAAATACAAGTAGAATTGAGTGTTCGGTAGACTTTGGACAAACTTCTATCACTCAGCAGGCAATTTCTTGAACTGCCAGGACTGGCTGCTAGGCACCCAGCACTGGAAATCTAGAAAAACATGTATCTATGAAATAATTTCTTTTGACAGAGAAAGAGGAAGTCCCAGTGGCACCTCTTAAAACCATAAAAACCTGACACACCAACTACTTTCACTTTAAAAACAAACAAACAAAAAAACTATGCAGTATGAATTTGGCTTGAAATTCTCTGCTCTCCTCATTCATTATTTAATCTTATTTTACTTTGTTCAGACAAGCTATCTGCCTATTGTGAAGCTTCACACAGCCAATTACCTCAAGGTGTTTAGTTCATTTATTATTTAAAGCATAAATCTTGTACAGGTTGTCCATTGACGACCCTCTGAGTAGCTATAGTAAATGCCTTTCATCCTTGCGGCCTCAGTCAATGCTCATGGACCTACCTGCTGAGCTTAGCAGGCCAGGCAAGGTGCTGGAACATGTAAGATACCAGAGGTAATTGCCCTTCCTTTTCTGTTTAAGTGTGCATGTGAAAGATGTGCACACAGTAGCAAATTTGGGGTTGAAATGTAAGGGAAATGAATCTTCAAGTGCAATCTTCCCTTCTATAGAGACCTTATTCAACAATTTAAGTATTGTTATAGGCTGAATATTGAATTTACAAGTTTGTTTCAAGTGTATCTAGTGACATCACACTTAAAAATATTTTTATGGAAATATCAGTCTTTCATATTTGTTGTATCTGTCCTTGAACCTATTTTCCTTTTCTGATTTTCTTTCAGTCTTGTGTCGTGATACCAACAATGACCAATATGAATTACTTTCAAAAAGGCTAGCTTAAGTATTGTGCAGGTTCTGCTGATGGGCTTATATGCCATTAAGAGTCTATCCTACACCGAATGTGCCAGGTGTTTAACTGGGGACTGGTACTAATTTCAGAGCTAATACTGAGCTGTTCCACATCAGTGCTTTCAGCAGGTGGCTTGAACTGACAGTGTAAAGAAAAAAGTGAGAGAAAATTACCATTGTATTTTAGAATTTCTCTGATTGAATTGACTGATTATACTGTCAAAGGAGCATTGGGAAGCTGGCAGGGTTATAGGCAGTGAAGAAATGACAGAATTCTTTCAGAAAGAGCTTGTCTGTTGGTTTTTGCACAGCCAAATATTTCAAAATGATAATAAGGTTTGATGTGAGGTTTGAATTCAGCACTTGTGAATATCCATGTGATCTCTGATTGGTATTTTAAAGCTTGAATATTGTATAAGGAGAGCCAGTGGTATTCTTATTACCATTTTCTCTTATAAGACAAAATATTAAAACACTCTGAAGTCCCATCAGTAAATGTTAAACTACTTTTTATATGTGCAAAATAGTTTTATAAAGATTTCATTTTTGTTAAGTTTTGCTTATTAGAAAATGGAATAGAAAACTTACCAAGTGACTCAAGATAACTGCTGACTTTCCCTGGTGACTCAGTGGTAAAAGAATCCACCTGCAGGGCAGGAGATGGGGGTTCCATCTCTGATTTGGAAAGATCCCCTGGAGAATGAAATGGGCTACCCACTCTAGTATTCTTGCCTGGAGAATCTCACGCACAGAGGAGCCTGGTGGGCTACAGTCTGTGGGGTCGCGTAAGAGTCAGATATGACTTAGTGACTATATGACTGCAACACGACAAGTTGAAAAGATCTGTTTTATGCAATCAGTCTTAAATTATGATTTAAGATCTTATGTTTCAGAAGAAATTCTTAGTAGTAACAAATATTATCCATGGTTGTCTCTTAAATTCATGTTTGTTTATTCTAAAATGTTATTAAATATTTTAAAGTATTCTTTAAATTGATAATTTAAAAAGTTAGAGATACAGTCTCCTGCTTTTAGTAGAATAATGGTAATAGCAGCTAGTATTGAATCGTTGCCATCTAACAGGTACTTTATGGCGTCTTTATCTTCACGGTGACTCCACAAGGCATCCCCATTTTACTTAGAGGCAAACCAAAGCAGAGAGAGGCGGAAGAACTTTACCAGATGCCAGAGCTCGTCAGAGGCAGAGGTGGGCTGCTGACTCTCAGAACCCCAGTGCTCATTCTCTCCTCGTGTAACAGAACGCACAGAGGAGAGAAGCTGGTTATACTTGACTTTTTTTGTTTTTTTTTTTGTTTTTGGCTGTCAGTACACTCACTGTCTTCTACACTGGTGACAGGGACTTAATACAATAATTTTCCTTTTCGTGGTTATCCCATTATGAATTTAATAGAACTTTTGATACGGAGTCATGCAAATCCTTAAGGGAATTGTTTTAAAATGTGGAAAAAACGTATTCAAAGTGTTCTGTAAAAGACACAAGAGCAATGCATTTAGCAGAGTGTAAGTTAGGTTTGGGGCAGAAAAAAATCAATCAGGATAAATGGGTCAGCATTCATCACTTGTACAACAAATACTTATTGTACTGGGTGCCAAGCACTGGGCTTGGCTTGTCGGAAAGCGCTGGGTGATTTATTTTTGTTGAGCCGACTCCCTGGTGGGGTTATTCACAAACAACTTTCGATGTAAATAGGAAGCTTTAATTGCAGGAGAGCAGGGTTCCAGTCTCTCTGGGTGGACCGTGGGGCGCGAGTTTTGTTCCGTTGCATAATCTAGTAGGCACTCCTCGTATTCTCATTATTCTGCTGCAGTGTAACAAACCAGCAGGAAACTGCATTCCATGGGATTTCTATGGGGACTACGGAGAATTCGTTCCAATGCTTACAGAGCAGCCGCTTGTAGCTCAGAGTAGCTCCAGGGCTAATGTGAGGAGCTGTGTAGCTCTACTCGCTGCTGAACTTTAAAACTGAGAGCGTGTGTACTGTAAATAAGACAATGTCAGTAGAACTGTTGCTCATCTGGAGGCCTTATCAGAGCATTGGTTGATAATCTCTTATTGTTGAATGAGGGGGAAAAAAGGGAATTTGAAATATTATACCATGCTGCAAATGTGAATACTTGTTTCTTCATTCCCTTTAAAACGTACTCCCTCTAATTTTTGTTGTATTTCACCTGGAGGTAAATTGGAAAGAAAGAGAAATTGCTCTTCTCTCTTCTAACTCCCTCACTCCGCAACACAAAATAACTGGCAAGGGGAGCCATACTTTCAGTAACCAAGTCTCTCCACTTAGACTTGTAGGGGTTAAAGGGATCCCTATGCTGGGATGCTCAGTTGTGTCTGACTCTGTGACCCCATGAACTGCAGTCCGCCAGGCTCCTCTGTCCATGGGATGTCCCAGGCAGGAATACTGGCATGGGTTGCTATTTCCTTCTTCAGGAGGTCTTCCTGGGGATTGAACCCATGTCTCCAGCCTTGGCAGGCAGATTCATGACCACTGAGCCACCAGGGAAGCCCGTGTGCTGGGATAGGTTTGTTTGATTCCCACATTCTGTCTGCATCCTCTAAGCACCGGTTTTCTGCATCCCCAGGCGTGGTGAGAACACCGTGGTTCTGTTTGTGGAAGACCCATGCAGTCTGTAGTCACATCGCCTGTTTGGTGGCTGCTCTCCTGGGTGCCTGTTTCAGGAGGATGGTCAGCCATCTCCCAGCCAGGCCCCCTGTGTCTCCACCACCGCGGCCTGGGCTACGGCGCTGCCTGTCTGCAGGGCCTGCTTCATAGGCCAGGCCTGCAACCTGTGAATCAAAGGCCCCGCACTGGGTTTAATCCTCTGCTGTCGTTTCCTTCAAATTCTGAACGATGATTCATCAAAGGGCCCTACGTTTTCATTTTGCACCGGTCCTTTGTACAAATCGTGTAGCCGGTCCTAGTTGTATGAGCTTCTTCTCCCTTGCTACCCCCAGCCCCAGAGAAATTGCCTCCTTCAAGGACCAGCTTAAGGGCTGCTTCATGCGTGAAGCTTTCTGATTCCTTTGTAGACGTGAGCGTCTTTCCCCGTGTGTGTCCCTCAGTTACAACCTGGATGGCACTCTCCTTGAGCTCACCATGTACACCTGTCTCCTTCCACCAAGGTGGGCTCTTGGAGAGAAGGCAGGTGCCCTCCACAAATCTTCCTGTTCTCCTCCCTCCATAGCCTAGCCCAATGGCTTTCAGTGTTCCATAAATGCTTGTTGAATTGAAGTGAATTAAATAATTTGCCCTTTTATCTGAAAGAGTAAAGAAATTTACATTTAATATAAGACCCCTTTGATAGACATACTGCCTTCATTTCTGTTCTCTTCTGATGTTGAATTACGGTGCTGGCTTCCATCAAATGGCAAATGTGATGAGATGGTACACATTTGATTCTGCCTCACTTATAAATGTGGGGTGGAGAAAATATAAATGAAATCATTTCACTAATTTTAAGACATTTGAAGAATATGGAAATTGAGCTTAGGAGGAAAAGGTTAACTAAGGTTAAAGTGAATGCTTTTCATTTCGCTTAGCATATCACTAAGTGGAGATTTAAAGGCAATCCTCTTTTCTCACCAAACTTCCCCGTACTGCTCCTGGATTTCCTTTTAGCATAATTTGAGTAAGATGTTGTAATAGTTTAAATCACTTTAATTTTGCATGGTTCACAAGTGCTATTTTCATACAGGGAACATTTCATAATATGGTCCCCTGAACCTCTTTGAGGAATAAAATTTGCAGTGCTTGTTGTCTGCACAGGCGGTGGAACCCTAGCAGTTTCACAACCCACGTAGGTATTCAGGGGGTTGTTGATTGAGCACAGAAGAGAACAGTTTGTTATGCTGCAGGCATTTTTAGCAGAGGGGCCATAACTGGCTTTGGATGTCCTGTACACTCTTTCCAACTGTAGGAAAATGTGTCTTGGGGTGTTTGAATTTCTGAACAGAGGGCTCCCAAAGCATCTTCCCAAAGCATTCAAGACAAGTTAAGAACCAGTAAATGAGAACTAGAACCAGGAATGAACATATAACACAGCCACACATTATAAAGCTAAATTTTTTGTGTGTGTGTGATGAGTGATTTTTTTTTTTTATTAGTTGGAGGCTAATTACTTCACAGCATTTCAGTGGGTGTTGTCATACATTGATATGAATCAGCCATAAAGCTAAATTTAAAAGCCAGCCTATAAAAAAACCAAATCTTACTGAACATGCATTGGTACTGTTGAAATATAAAACCTCTGGGCTATAAAATATACCTATTGGGTATGATGCTGTTTTTCTGAAGACAGATTCCTGTATTTACATACAGGGTAGGGTCTTAGGTCCTGAACTTGCCCACTTTCGGATGCATATTTGTGAGCAGACTTGGACATAACTGAAGCAACTTAACACACACATACACTGCTGTGAGCAGTGTGACACTTAGAAGAAGAGTTAGACAAAACACAGTTTGCCACATGGTTATAAAAGGGAATACCTAACTGCTGCATTTAGAAGGAAAGCCCAACTTCTAGCCAGGGTTATTCTCTTTTTTTTTTTTTAGATTATTTTTAATTGAGTGTAATTGCTTTACAATGTTATTTGTTTCTGCCGTACAGCAGTGTGAATCAGCTATATGTTTACATCTATTCTCTCTCTCTGGAGCCTCTCTCCATCCCACCCCCTAGGTCCTCACAGAGCGCTGGCTGAACTCCCTGTTACATAGCAGCTTTCCACTAGCTCTCTGTTTAACACGTGGTGGTACATATGCGTCAGTGCTACCCTCTGAATTCATCCCACTTTCCCCATCCCCCCACTGTGTCCATGTGTCTATTCTCTATGTCTCTGTCTCCATTCCTGCCCTGCAAATGGATTCGTCTGGACTACTCTTCTAGATTCCCTGTATGTAGACACACTAATACATGATACTTGTTTTTCTCTTCTGACTTCACTCTGTCTGACAGACTCTGTGTTCATCCACATCACTACAAATGACTCCGTTTCATTCCTTTCTTATACCCTAATAGTATTCCATTGTATATGTGTACCACATCTTCTTTATCCATTCCTCTCTTGAGGGACATTTAGGTTGCTCCCATGTCATAACCAGGGTTATACCTGAATATGGGAAGTTTAAGACAGTGCCTGTGGCATGCATCTACAGGGAATAACATGCTTTGTGATTGTGAAAATCTTTGCTTAAAAGTGAAACAGCTCTGGGAGGATGCCACATCCCGGAGTGTGGTTGTCTTACCCAAGCTTCACACTCAGCCTCAGTGGCTCCTACCTCTCCCAGAGGAGGGCTGGAGGGTCGTGATCGTCTTGCCTAATTTCTGTGCCTTGTTTTTCTGTTTAGTATCCTTTTCTTTACATATTTTCTCTTCTCATGGATTGCTCACTGGACTCTCTGAGCACACTTAGGATAGCACAGCCACGGAGGAGCCCACGATTGCTTACAGAGACTTAACTTGGACCGTGGTGCTCATTTGGGACCCATTTGCCTCTAAATATAGTCATTAAAGTTGGGATGAACTCAGATACCAGAAATCCTGAGACAATGGCAGCTCTCTTTAGTATATTTTAGAGACCAGTTGCTATATGCAAGACATAGTGTGAAGCCTAAAGGGTGTTCAAAGGTTAATAGGACTGGTCTTTGCCTTGAGGAGTAGGTCAGGCCACAAGGAAAACAAGATGCCAGACAAGTGGCCTGGGAACTCTCAGATGAAACAAGTCAACCAAAACTCTGAGAAGTGCATTCTTACAAAGACGTGAGTCTCGCCAGAGAGGGGAAGTATTTTACAATTTTTAAGAAGGACTTTGAGCTTACTTGGAATCATTTCCAAGTTGGAGCCCTGAGGAGTAAATAGGAATCACACTAAAAATCATGCCAATTTACAGCATAGATCTTAAGCTGCTGGCCCCTGTTTCTCTGTCCTGTCTGTGCGGTTGGCCTGGAGCTCCCTGGTGGGACCCAGCTGGCACAAGAGGACACTTGCAGATTGCATTTGCCTCTCTGGGTCCCTTCTGTGTCTCAGCTCCTTCCTTCACTGATCCCACACTCTCTTTCCCTTTTTCCTTCTCACCATTTACCTTTGCTTCCCTCCTGCTTTCTCTCAAGCATGAATTTCTACTGATAATCTTGGGACTCCTAGGCAGTCCCAATTTTAATAAAGTAAAACTTGGGTTCTTCCCATTGCACTCTGACTTAAGCTATGTTGTAATAGAAGACCTTTCTCCTAAAGAATATTTATATATTTGCAAAATCATGTTTTCAGAAAAGGAATACTTAACATACAACTGAAAACTTAAAAACTTTGTAAGAGAGCATTTTGGGAGTTTTGTAGCCCTCTGGTGGAGTGTCAAGAGAACCATAATGGAAATATTTGATGACTTGAGATTTTAACGGTTTTCAATACAACTGAAAAACACACTTAAAATTTTTTTCACTCATTGATTTGAGGGCAGTCATTTTGTTCAGAGATCTGTGATGAAGTAGCTCAACATTTGTTTTTAATGCTTACATTTTTGCGTTGATATAAACAACTCTGGTTCAAATTCAGGGAGTGAATAAAGTATACAGTATTTATTAAACATTTGCCTATGTTTTCCATTTTTCTTGCAATTTTATTAAGAGATTAATCACAGGAATCTAAAATGGAGGGGGCAAGTGAGACATTTGTGGGCTATGAGTACAGAGCGGCTGCTACGATCTCAGAGTGCTGCTTTCCACCGATGCTATGCAAATAAACAGTCACAAGCCTTTGTATGATAGCAATTTGACATTGAGGAAAGAGCACTGAATTGAAGTCAGACCCTGAGTTTTAGTCTGTTTTCTCACCCTGTAGCTACATGATTCTGGAGAGGTCACAGCACCTATTTGGAAAACTTTTCACATCAGTGAAGGGTAGCGCAAGGCATAACTTCTAACATGTCTTGTAGTTCTGTGGTTTGGGCATTATTTTTCACATTATTTAAAAAAAAAAAAAAGTCCAGTACAGTTCCTAGGAGTGTTACATTGTTATTGGAAAGAGGAGCTTTGTTGAATCTTTGGAAGAAACTGCACATTTATGATAATTCTGAAATTATGATTATATAAATTAATTTAAAAGAAAAAAGCTCACTGGTGTACTGAGACTTGCTTGAGGGTAGAAGTCTTTTCATTTCTGTATTCCCAGTCTGACTTAACGCTTGGTATATAGTGGACATTCAACAAACTAATTTTTTAAATTGCTTTTTATTGGCGTGTAGTTGCTTTGCAATGTGTTAGTATCTACTGTACTGCAAAACTGATCAGCCGTATATATACATGTATCTTCCGCCTTTTGGACTTCCTTCCCATTCGGTCACCGCAGTGCATTAAGTAGAGTTTCTGTGCTATTAGTATCCTGGATACATCTTTAAAATTTTTGGATAAGCCCTTAGAAATTGAATGAATGAAAATCAATGAATGGGCATTTAAAAACTATTGATTTATTTTCATTCATTCATTCAATTTCTAAGGGCTTATCCAAAAATTTAGATGCATCTAGAACAGATTTGTTAAATGGAATTCATGTTCTCTCAAGACTTGTTTACTTAAGTGAACCTACAAATAATTTTGTTAGCAGAGACTATTTGCCCAATAGGTCTTGGGTAATAGTTTGGGTCATATGTAACTACTTAATTTTTTAAAAAGGATTTTGTTATTAATCATGTCATATAAAAGTATATTTTCCAGATGGAAAAACATTTCTTTAAATGTGGGAAGTTTTAATGTTTTAAAAATTGCTTGTTTTGATTTTTCTATAAACTGGATTTTAAAAAATTGAGGAAAAGAAATTAGCCTGATGATATTGTAGTATTCTTAATAATTTCACATGTGTATGAAAGGATTTTAAAATATTTCAGATATATTTGGACTTGGAAATTACTACGTTGCATTTTATTTTTTCTCTTGGACAGTTTCTCCCCAAACTGGGTTATAGCAAGATAAAGTTTCATCATCATCTAGCAAGTTTTATATGCCAAGTTATGAACTCCCAGATATTATAGTTTAAATAGCAATGATGCCACTATAATATTAATGATAAATGGCATACATTTGAAACATTTAAAAATGATCATAGCCTTACAGCCAAAAAGAGCTGGAAGATGTTAATGGTATATAAGTTATTTCATGTGGATCTGAATTATGTATAGCAGAGAGAGACAGAAAGAGATAAATTACATAATAAATCAAAGTTCACATGGTGTATTGTTTATTTTTTAAAAAACTACACAAACTTTCTGTTTATGCAATATGTCAGCTATTTGGAAAAAAAAAGATGAATAGTTCCAGATTCAGACTTATTCCAAGAGTGAATATTTAGCATCCAATAGTGTCATACTGAATGTAGGAAAATAATTACAGTGTATGTTTAACTCTGAAGAATTCTAGGAAAGCATTGACTTCTTACACTTTGAATGTGCTTTTATTCTCTGATCAATTTGTACCTTTTGTGCCTTTTTGATTATTAAAGTCAGGTGCTATCATCGTCCTTTCAGAAACTGTAGCAGCAATATGTTCAGAAGTGTGTATAAGATTATATTAAGGCAATAATTAACAGGAAATGTTTCTTCTTGGTAAATTAATTGTATTAAAACATGATTGCAGAGCATTGCTAACATTGGGAAATGTTATTTGATGAATATATAGAAATTACCTGCAGAATCCACTGGTGATCAGAAACATTTTGTTGGGCTTTCCTAATATTTTAAGATTCTGAACAAATGCCTGTGTGAGGGGGGACTTAAGTGGTTTTTATATTTTTGCAGACAGAGTTTATTGTAAAAATATTAATACTATGTCACACACTTATTAAGAGGTTACAACTCCTAGGAGTTGTAGGTGCTGGTGCTATTACAAGCCATCAACTTGTCTTATTCTGTACATTATGCTTCAGAATTCTCCTAACCAAAAAAATCAAAGAACTACTGTTGTACTTGTGTAGGATTCTAATGTAGACCTTAAAAATGTCCTTGTCTCACAGGTGAAAGAGCCCTGGTATGGTTATCCTGGTGATTACTTTATCTAAAGTGATATGCATGTATGCCAAGTAATTTATTCCTGGAATGATTTTGAAAATGGTACCATAGATCATACATGCATGTATTCATTCATTTATTTAGCAACACTTACTACAAGGTATTACCCAGGGATCTAGAGAAAGAGACATAAATGTTCTTGTCTTTCATCTCTTATTTTTCCCTGTGGATTTGGTTAGTTCTCTGTTTCTACTAATGTCCTAACATGCACAATCACCATCCTATTTCGGGGCCCCATCTATTTGTTTGATGGTCACCTAGTCTAGTGGTCTGTTGACCTCCATGTAATGTCTTCACAGATAAATCAGAGACTGAATGGAGGTTCTGGAAGTGAGGTACAAAGATAATTAAAGATTTTGGAGAAGAAAGGGGAAGCAAGAAAGAAATCAGGATAGAGTGTCAATAGAGGACCTTAGAGACAGCTCAGGTGGAGAGCTAGCAGGGATGGTAGGATTTGAAGTTGCGTATCAGGAGTTTCCATGGAGAGGAGATGCAAGAGGAGCATATGGACTGTAATGGCCACAAATGCTAAGCAACCGTGAGGGAAAGTTGGTCACTTCACCTGTCATTTCATGTGACTTATATGTAGACTGATGTGCAAAAGGAAACAAGAAGAAACATTTGGGAAAAATAATTCTGTCTTTGCTGATACTTTAATGATGTAGATATGTCTTAAATTATTGAAGTTTTTCTCTGATAGTTATACAGAATTTTTTATCTAAGAATCAATAGAAAAAACCATAATTGATCTGATGTATTTGACAGATATTGATTTACATAATTTAAAATGTAGATAGTAAAGGCAGAATCCTTGTATGTTATCAGATTATGCCCAAAATACATTTCTAAAAAGTTCTTCCTGCGCTTTTCCAGAATTTGAAGGGTTGCCATCAGATGAGATACATATTTCCTAAAATTTTAGAACTTGCATAGCCTGTTTTTTTCATTTCTGAAAATAATCTCATTAAAAACCTGTTTGTACAAAAACTATGCTTTATTTTTTTGACATACTGACCAAATTGAAACTGAAATTTGACCATTCAAAGATTTCTTTCCTTTAGGAAGCATGTCTACTAGTTTCAATGGGAAGCAAAATAAAATGGAAGAGATGTTTAAATGGTTTTTTATTCATAGTTGTTAACAATGTAACAAGCAATTAACTTTTTGGCATAGTGATAAATCTGCTTCTCTATGAAGGTGTTTTGTGTTTTAATAAGTGGCAATACATGCTAGTATGTTCATTTTTATTGAATAGTTGAGTGAAAAAAATGGAATTTAATTCATAAGGTATTGCCTTGGGCTTATTGAGATCTTATGTGCAATATCCTAATGGGATGGCATCATATTCAGCAGAGTATTATTTTAAAAAAGTAATTAGCAACAAACCAAGTTAAAGTATCCTAGTATTTGTGGAGTGTTATCCCTGATCTGGGCTTCCCTGGTGGCTCAGATGATAAAGACTCTGCCTGCAATGCGGGAGACCCAGGTTTGACCCCTGGTTCAGGAAGATCCCCTGGAGAAGGGATTGGCAACCCACTCCAATATTCTAATTTTAAGAATTCCATTGACAGAGCAGCCTGGTGGTCTACAGTTCATGGGGTCACAGAGTCGGACATGGCTGAACAACTAACACTATCATTTTGATCTACTCAATCTCTAAAATAAACTTAAAAACAGGAATTATTTGATAGTGCTGAATCAGCATTATTGGAATATGGTTTTAGAAGAGCAACAAAATGAAAGGTTAGTATAATTACTAAGAGATAGCACTTACAAAGTTCTTATCATCGTGTGTTCATTCATTTATTTATGAATTTGCTATTCGTTCACTTAATTTTATTACATATCTGTTCTATTTTTAGAGGGAATAGATAAAAGTTCTTACTTATCTAGAAAGTTATCAACATAATTGTGATTTATATATGCTTAGTGAAGACAAATGGTACCTACGTTGCAAATGCCAAACAATAGCACATTTTAGCTGTATAACTTTTTAAAAATTGTGGTATGGTGTGTATGCATGTATATATATACACACACACATACGCACATAATATAAAAATGACCATTTAAGCCATTTATGTACACTATTCAGTGGCTTTAGTTAAATTCACAGTGTTTTGCAACCATCACCACTATGCACTTCCAAAATTTTGTCCTGACCCCAGAAACTCTGTACCCACTCAACAGTAATTTCCCACCAGTGCCACCCCACTTTTTACTCCCTGGTAAACTCTATATTCTGTCTCTATGAATTTGTCTATTCTAGGTATTTTATACAATAGAATCATATAATATTTGTCCTTTTGTGTCTGGCTTATTTTACTTAGTATGTTTTCTTGATACACATATATTGTTAGTTGCTCAGTTGTGCCTGACTCTGCAACCCCATGGACTGCAACCCACCAGGCTCCTCTGTCCACGAGATTTTCCAGGCAAGGATACTAGTGTGGGTTGCCATTTCCTCCTCCAGGAGATCTTCCCAACCCAGGGATCGAAAGCAGGTCTCCTGAACTGCAGGCAGATTCTTTACCAACTGAGCTATAAGGGTTGTAGCATGTATCAAAACATCACTGTTTTTTATTTTATGGCTGATAATATTCCACTGCATGTATATTCCACATATTGTGTGTTATTTTATGTGTTGATGGACACTGGGTCATTTCCAACTTTTCTCTATTGTGAATAATGCTGCAATGAACTCTGTACATTGGTGTACAAGTATCTGTTTCAGTCCTGTTTTCAATTCTTGTGAGTATACACCTTGGAGTAGTATAGCTGGGTCACGTGGCAATCCTGCATTTAAGTATTTGAGGAACTGCCAAACTGATTTCCATAGCAGATGTAGCATTTTACATTCTCACCTGAAAGTATCAGGCTTCCAGTTTCTCTGTATCCTCACCAGAACTTGTTTTTTTCCATGTTTTGTTTTTGTTTTGATTGTAGCCATCCAGTGTGTGTGAAATGATATCTCATTATGGTTTGAATTTACATTTTCCTAATGACTAATGATTGTGAGCATCTTTTCATGGACTTATGGACTATTTATATCTGTTTTCGTAGAAGTGTCTATTCAAGTTCTTTGCCTTCTTTTAAACTGGGTTGTCTTTTTGTTTAGTTCTTTGTGTAGTCTGCATATTAAACTCTTATCAGATAAATAATTTATAAATATTTTCTTCCTTTCTCTAGGTTTTCTTTTAACTATTATGATATTTTTATGATACTGTCCTATATTGTGAAAGTTTTTGGTTTTGAAGTCTAGTTTTTCTATTTTTTCTTTCATTTCTCATGCTTTTAGTGTCATATTTAAGAATGATGCCAAATTGAAGGTCATAAAGAATTTCCTTTGTTTTCTTTGGACAGCTTGATAATCTTAGTTATTATATTTGGGTTGTTGATCCATTTTGAGTTCATTCTTATGTGTGGTATGATAATAGGGCCCAACTTCTTTCTTTTGCATTTGGATGTTCTAGAACCATTTGTTGAAAACACTGTTCTTTCCCCACTAAGTAGACCTGTCACCCTTATCTAAAATCAGCTGGCCAGGGTTTATTTCTGAAATCTCAGTTCTATTCCATTGGTCCATATGTCTTTCCTCATGCAAGTACCTCACTCTTTTGATGTCTGTGCTTTATTGTAAGTTTTGAAACCAGGAAGTGTAAGTCTTCTAACTACTATTTTGATCATTTGGGGTTCTTTGACATTCCAGTGAATGTCGGGATTGGCTTTTCCATTTCTCCACAAAAGGCTGTTAGAATTTTTATAGAGATTGAGTTGAATCTGGAGCTCACTTTGGGTATAGTCATTTTTACACGCTTTTGGATTTGACTGGCTAGTATTTTGTTGAGGACTGGTTATGTGAATTTTATTGATTGCCAGACTGAATTTTCCTGGATGCATGCTTCAACAAAGCATTTCTGTCAGAGAAATGATAAGACTTCCGAGTCTTACTTATCTGAGTGAATCAAAACAAATTTTTACTTAAATTTTTATAACTGGCCTTTATATTTAAGTAATACAAAAACAATTTCATCTGTGATGTTGGAAATACTTATGAAGTATCTATTAGGTGTCAGATGATGGATTAAACACTTTACACATTGTTTTAAAAAGTGGTAACTATTAGTGTCCTGACTTCACAATGTGGACATAGAAGCTTGGAGCTAGTAAATGGTAAAGCAAGGGTTTTTAGCTCCTGTTTTTAGTCCTTGACTCCTGACTCCTAACTTTGTAATGGCTAACCTGAGACAGGAATCTGTTTTAACAATGCAAAGAAAGAACAGTAGTGCCTGTAACCAAAGAATACCTTATGATGGGTTTGCTTGCATGTCTTCATTTACCCTCGTTCAGAACTCTTCAAACACAGTAATAACTGAAAACAGCAGAAATTCACGGGACTAGAGTAATTATTGTGCTATATTCAGATACTATAGATGAGTGGATGAATTGATGGAAAAATATTACAAGAAATTCAAGAATGGCATGAATAAAATCTTTATAATCTAAATGCTCATGAATCAGTCTTTATCATTTCTAAACATCTTAGGCATTTTAAAGGACAGCAAGATTTCTCAGTAAAACAACGTGATTTTTCTATGTAAATGTTGTGGCATAACAGGTGTGTTGGCTAGTGATAAGATACTCTGCCAAGCAACAAATAAATAATTGCACATGAATCCCAGGAAGATGTTAGCCCTGGGGTATATTTGAATGTGATTTTTAAAATGGCATTCTATTTTTCTCTCAGCATCAGAAATAGCTGCATACCCTATTTTGAATAGTGAGACTGATACTGCTTTTCTTTGAATGAATCTTATTTTTAATATTTTAAAATATTATTGTACGATATATCATCAATTTACCTTCCCCACCCCCAGCCCTTTTACCTGAATAATGCATTTAAAATCTCTTTGGTCATGTCTCCATTAAGAAGTCCTCCTAGGTTTTCTAAGCCTTCATTAGTCACTGACTCCTAAGTCCTTCCATGGCACCCTGTTTTTATCCCTTTCTGGCAGTATCACCCTGATTTGTAATTTTCTGTTTACTCAAGTGGAAGTCATTCAGTTGTGTCTGACTCTTTGCGACCCCATGAGCTATACAGTCCATTGCATTCTCCAGGCCAGAATACTAGAGTGGGTAGCCTTTCCCTTCTCTAGGGGATCTTCTCCACCCAGGAATCGAACTGGGGTTTCCCGAAATTGCAGGTGGATTCTTTACCAGCTGAGCCACAAGGGGAAGCCCTTCTCTTTACTAGTCAACCCTTTAAGACCATAAGTTCTTTGAGGGCAGAAAATGGATTTTGTTTAACAGTGTAACCTGTGCACACTCTTCAACGGCTAGCACTTAGGAACTGCTCAGTATTGAAAAGAGATAATAAAATAAGTTCGTGTTACTTGCAAATAGTTCAAGCACCTATTTCAATACAGTCTACCCCACCTTTAACAGTTGCTTTTCTTCACTTAGGAAAGTTCCTGTTCCGTAACCAACTTTGTTACCATTTCCAACTGGCAAATCTTAGGAGGTTCATGAAGATGCTTCATAGAGGGAATTCCCTCATGGTCCCACAGTTAGTTCTCAGTGCTTTAATGGGACCCAGGCTTGATCCCTGGTCAGGCAACTGAGATTCCATGAGCCAAGTGACATAGAAAAAAAAATGCTTCATCTATATACCTGAATATATTACATTTTCGTTTTCACTGGAAAATGATATACACTTTAATGTTTTCATGTCACTGACCAGTTATTCCAGAGTAGAGTGTGGAGGCAGTTAGACTGTGACATCTGCCATGCCGCTGATCATCAGGCTCCATTTCACTGCCATAACTAGTTCAGCTTCTCCCTTGTTGATCTCCAAATAGTAGCACATCTGGTTGAAGAGCAGGCCCTTCCCAGATGGGAAGACACTTGTCTCCTGGGAAGGGATGTTGACAGCTTTAACAATAGGGCATTGGATGTGGTTCCTTTTATACTATATTAAGAATAGTCATATTATGAGTATTAAAAATCGGCAAAGTTAATCAGCCTGAAGAAGCCTTTTCTTACTTCACCATCCTTGTGAATGCACCCCACTGTGTTGAGCACTGGCACTTGGAAGTGCTGAGTTTTCTGTTTGCTGAAGTGGTGGTCTTTACATATGATACAGGGTCAGGTAAAAGATATGAAACAGACTGATTTTCATTTTAAAATAAGTTGGTATCTAAGATAAAAGACTTGCATCAAATTCTATTCTTTATTCTTTTTTTCTTTCTCTTTACACGTATCACTTCTATGCTGATCATATGCAGGTTTTGGGTGACGTCTTTGGTCCTAAAAGGAAATAGAGTAGGCAAGGATGAAATAAAAATATCAAGCAGTAAATGTGTAGAATCAAATCTGAGCTTTAAAAGAGTGTGTTAATGGGACCAGTTTGGGCCTGAATTTGGGTTGATTGGTGGAAGACAGCTGAAGTTAACTAAGAAAACTTCCTAGAAGGACTGTCCTTTGCATGGACAACGTCAAAATAAAACAGACTCGGAAGATAATAGATGAGATATAGGAAGTGGAAAAATAGGCAGGGATTTCAAAAATGTATTGCCTTCTAATTGAAAAATGGATTATTTCCATCCATGAGTGATATTCAAAGGTTTAACACCAGACTAGCCTGGACACTGGACTCATCACAACATGGGCCACAGGAGGAATGTCCTAGGACCTTCTAAGTTGTTGCACTAGGTGGAGGCAGGGATGAGATTAGTTAAAAACTGGTATGGAAATGTAGCAATATTTTATTAAATTGATGAGTCTATATAGAGTTTTCTACTCTCCTACATTTCCAGTAATGATAGCACTGTTTGTTCCATCATTCTAGAGATGTCACTACTCTGATGTTCCAGAGTAGGGACATCTTTGGAAAGGAGAAAAATGAAGTATTCTTTTGAAATTTATTTTGTATAGTTGAGAGGCATGAGGGTATTCATGTTTAATAAATGAAGCATTTAAATAAATAAACTTCTGTACTTTTATGAAATATACCTGTATTGGGTATTATACAGGCACGAAGCCTCCATTTTCCCAATGCACAGTGAGTCTTACCTTTCTCAGTAGTGGGATTGTAGCTCTGCAGGAGACCCGATGTTTCAGCTCTCCTGCAGTCACTCTCAGTCTGACCTCTTGGGTTTCCATCCTGGTCTCTACACCCTGCTGGATATGGTTTGTGGACTGCTGCTGATAACCTAGAATAAACTGCAGTGAATCACTCAGAGGGGACTAGAGAAAGAGGAGGAAAAAAAGCAGTTAAGATGATAAGGGAACACTTTGAGGAAAGAATCTGCCTGCCACGGCAGGATATTTAAGAGATGTGGGTTTGATCCTTGAATTGGGAAGATCCCCTGGAGGAGGAAATGGCAACCCACTCCAGTATTCTTGCCTGAAAAATCCCATGGACAGAGAAGCCTGGTGGGCTACAGTCCACGGGGTCACAGAGAGTCAGACCCGACTGAGTGTCTGAGCCCAGCAGTGTTTAATATAGTCCCAGATGTCAGGGGAGGGCATGATGAGCGTCAGCTGCACGGGACGGTGAGAGCCTGAAGCAGACCCGTGGGCAGTAGTTTCTGCAGTGATGCCCAGCGCGCAGTACACTGAGGTGCTCGGTGCTTCTCACAGAGGTGGGGAGAGAAGAGAAAAATTAGTAGAAGGTATGTTTTCTTAGATTTGATTCCTTATCATGTCCTGGTTACCTTAACTGTCAGTTTTAAGTAGACAGAAGTATTGGGAGCCAGATTAAAGGAAAGGGAGAAAAGTAATAAGAGGGGAGAGTGGCTGAATATTTGATGGCAATTTGTCTGGAATGAAGATGGGAGCTAAAAGAAAAGTCAAAGCCGGGGATTTTGAGAAATGGTCAGAGAAATTAGAACACATAAATAGAACAGAGGCCATCTGGTGAGTTTGATATTTGTGGAGACTACTTTCTAATACAAGATTGGAGTGAGTTAGAGAATTCTTGATGGATTTGGCATCTTAAAATCTTGTGAAAACTTGGTTTAAAAATATGGTCCTCTCAGATGAGGCTGAAGTCTGAGTCATTGAGTATGCCTGACAGGTGTCAGTTTTGTTGAGAAAAGGGAGAGAACTGTTTTACCTGGAGGTTGGGTTATCCCCGTTAACAACGCAGTTAATCTTTGTAGTTAATTCTTACAGTTTATGAGTGTACATATTCTTAATGTAGCAAATAACCTTCCATGTTTTAATCCTCAAGTAAAGGACAGAGTAGGGGTGACTGAAATGTTTTATTGAGTTCAGTAGAACTGGTAGGTTAGAGGCAATTGTATAAGGATGTGGCTATAGATTTGAAGCTAGAAAGTTTCATATGCTTGTCACCAGATCTGTCAGGAAATCCAGGAACGTTTTTGCATGTTTTGCCCTCACTTTAATATTGTGAGAATACTCCTCAAATTAAAAGATTGTTGGGTGTTAAGCCTTAGTCTTCAAGCTGACTCACATGGCATTTATTTTCTCCTGATTGAGGGAAATAGCACTGTGAGGTGGTGATTTCAGATTGAACAACTAGGGAACCAAATTAGATAAATTTGAAACTTGAGTACTCAAAGATTGCAAGGTCATTAGTATGTGTAGGTGTGTAATGTAAGTATATGGTATGTGTATATTTATGGAAGCAAAACAAACCAACAAAAAAACTGGTGGGGGGCAGGCAGACGAAGGAAGTATTTATAGTTACTCACGTGAATACTGAAATCATCCATAATAAGGATTGGGCACTAAATGGAGGAAGTGATGTCAGATAATCAGATTGTGTAGGTTCAGATATGGAGAACAGGCATTAGATAGGAAAAGGGAATATCTAAATCTTACTTAGTGGGATAATGGGGCAAAAAGTCCCTCCCATAATATAAATGACTGTCTTTTGATTCAAGAAAAATTCTTTCACGATTTCATATTTCTACAATATCATTTGAAGAAATTGTTAATGTAATTTCAAATTTTATCTTTTAAACATTGAGTAGTTTGGAAGGTTATGCTTAATAATGCTTTTATGTTGTCTAATTGGTAACTTGTTAACATTTTTATTTAATGTCAGCGAGGAAAAAATTAAAATTAAATGGCTACTATAAAATGTGATTAGTGATTCAAATGACAAAAAGGAAAAGTCTTTTGTCTGGGGTTACACGTATCTGTGTGCAGGCTTCCTCCTTACTAATATTCTCCTTTTACTTTCTGTCAGCCCGTTTCCATTGCATGGAAAAAGCAAGTGAACAATCTTCCAAAATCTTCTCCCATCTGAAACCATTTCTTTCCTTTTTAACATATATTCAGACAAACCTTACAATGCTCTTCATTTATCTCTTTGTTTTTTTGTGGTTCTACTGTGACTACCACATGTGTGTATGGTTTTCCTACCAATAATATAGTAAATTATTTAACCTATAAGAGCTTTCTTCTTGAAATCTCCCTCTCTTCCCACAGGTATAAGGATGTATACAGAGCATTCAATAAGTAATCAATGAATGATGGATGAGTAAAAAATCGACTGAATGAATAAATCACATGGATCCTTTTTGGAAGATGGCAATTGCATATGTTGGGTCTAGATCTTAAATTTACTAACTGAAAATACTGTAGCTTTAGTTTTTAAAAATACATTTAATATTTTCCCTGATTGTCTTTTCACAGCAACAAATATGTGTGTAGTTTGACATTTTCAACACTTTTCTCTGGAATCCCTCTCAGTTCCCTTTGTTTTTCAAGATCTTTCTTCAGTTACATCAGATTAAGCAATATCTCATGGCATATTTTATTTTACAGGTAGTTTAAATAAACAGCATCATTTTAATATCCCTAGAAAACCAAGCTTAAATATAGTAACAAAACAAAATGTATCAGTAAAATGAGTGGGCATATAGTTGTGTTACTAGATAATAATTACCAACTGTTACAGTATAATTTTATTATTCTTATCATATTTAACTTTTATTACCCTTGAATTTGACAATGTTAGGCATGTAATCATTTTGAAATTTTTTCTGCTCTGGGTTCCAGACTCTTTCCTTTATATTCAGTTTGTAAATGTCCACATGGGGATCTGCTCTCATCCACTGGTCCTTTATAATTTCTCCCTCTTCTCTTTCATGCCAACATGTAAGCTGACTCAAACCTTCCAGCATTGAAGACAACTTCTCTTTAGTCTATGTCCATTTCTAGTTACATTTTCTTTCCTTCACAGCCAAGTTTCACAAAACTACAATGAATGCTCTAAATTTCTGCTACTCCATGGGAATCTGGCTCTTGGTTCTCACTGTCTCCCATCCTTTTATTTGAGGGGATTCTTCTGGCACTGACCACTTATCATCAACATCCCACAGGCTCTTTGACTCCCCTCTTTTGACTTTGTGGACAAGTACCTTCTACCACAAAACCTTTCTTCCTTTGACTTCAGTAATGCCACTGTTTGGAAATCCTACCACCTTCCTTTAAGTTGCCTTTATGGCTCCCTTTCCCCCTAGTTCTCCTGTGTCTTTTGACAGATTTAAGAAATTTATCCTTGGATTTTTGCTCTCACTCTATGCTCTCTTCTATAGCTCATCTAAGCCCAGGAGGACTTAAATCAGATGATTTTTCATCCACCTTATCATATGTCTTTATGGCAAGTTCAGACCCATGTGATCTCCTGGCCAAAGCCTGCAGAGTATCCTTATTACTATCTGTGATGTGTTCCTAGTAATCTTGTAATTGTACTCTGCATTGAATTCAGAGTCATATTCCTAAATTAGTGCACAAAACTCACATCTCTTCATTGCTTATAATCCTTTAATGACTCCTCATTGTCAAAATACAATGGTGGAATTCCTTGGATTAGCTTTAAGCAGTTCTGTGTTCTGACCCTTGCTGAATTCTTCAGCCTCACAGTCTTCCTCCACTCCTCACATTATATGTGTGTGTGTGTGTGTGTGTGCATGCGCATTGTAAGTTTCTATACTGCTTTATGATTTAGCATTTTCCCCATGATGTTAGTTTTGTCCAACACACCCACCTCATTACTGCCAGTATCCTTGAGAACTCTCACTTTTAATGACTTGTCTGTAGGACTCCTTATCCAATGACGCTGTCCTTGATTTGAGATATAATTAACCATTATTTTCTTTGTAGCTTCGTGGTATCCTGAACTGCTTTTCCTGCCCTCTTGAAGCTTATATTTTAGTTAAAAACATAGTTTAAACAAGTAATTCGAATCTAGTATGATTGGTACTTGGGAAGAATAGGGTGCCACAGAGCATTTCAGAAGGATGCTTGACTCAGACTTTAAAAGGAAGTGATTGCTGGTGGGAGATTGGAAGGATGAGTAGGTCTTATCTAGGAAAGGGAGAAGAGGGAAATGGGAATAATCCCAGGAGGAAAGGCCCCAAAGAGTTGAGTGAGAGAGGAACTGATAGTCTTCCTATGGCTGGAGTGTAAATTCAGGGTGTGGAATTGGAGGAGAGACAGAATCTGTTCATGCAAAGCCTTTACAACATGTTGATGAGTTTGGAGCTTATGCTGATAGCAATGGGAAGCCATGTAAGTGTGAGTAGAAGAGAAACCTGAGCAGATAAAGGTTTCTCTGATTATTGTGATGAGAAAAGATTGGAAATGGGCCACAAAGAGAGGAGTTAGGAAGTTATTACAGTGATTCAGGAAAGATGATGGTGGCTTATAGTAGGTGGTAGCACACATGGATAGAAGTCGATTATAGAGATGATTAGGAATAAGAGAATTTGTAAGTGATTGGATATCTGAGGAAGTTATGGGAAGAAATCCAGGATGCTTCAGTGTTTTGATGTGGACAGTGGGTGGTGCCATTTAACAAGAGCAAACACCACTGGGGAGAGTCAAGCTGGAAGGGAAAGGTGAAAATCTTAGTTTTGTGTTTTGAGGTTTCTGTGTGATGTGAAAATAGGGATTATTCCTAGGCAATCTGAAACCAAAAGACAGTCTGACTTGTTTATTGCCTTTTACTGAGTTGTAACATTTTTGATCATGTCTCAGTCATCCTTGAATGCCTGTGACTATCATACAATTGGCTTTCAAGAACTATTTGAGTGAGTGAATGAATGAATGAAAAGGAAATACTCTCTAGGTCGACCTTCCCTACTTATTCTTCTCCACAAAGGGTTGTATTTAGAATTTGTAGCCAATCAAAGTTATCCTGTTAGCCTCTTCAGAATTCTTATCATGAACACTTCTAGTATAGCAGAAGAACTGGAAACAAGGATACACCCTAGAATATCAGAGATAAAGGTAGGAGCTGTTTCCCTCCTCAGAGCTTTTAAGCAAATCCTTTCTGATCCCAGGTTGGTACGGCTGTCTCATTTTTTCTTCCCAAGATTCAGGTTGTTTGTGACTTTAATGAAGGTCTCACATAGATACTCCTATTTTGTGTTACCTGTGTTAATGTTCAGAAGATGAAAAATGACTGTAGTTTTAAACTCCAAGAAGTTCAGATTTTTGCAAGGTACAGTTACCTACATAATGAGAACATGAATCATGCCTTTCAAAGTGTATATGGATGGGTGTCATTTCCCCCTTGTATTATATTCATTTGAAGTTAATCTGTCATTATCCCTAGATATTTTAAAAGAAAAGTAGTGAAGATTCTTGTGTAAAATAACATTACCTCAAAGATAGCCGAGTTACTTCTTGATTGAATGGAGAATTTTTTGAGAAGTCATAGGCACACACACACATCCATAAGGGCCTTGTTGGACTGTATTATAATGCTGGCCAAGGAAACTCTTTGGGAGAGAGCTGCTGAGGAACAGCAGATGTTCTTGGTTCCTTTGGCAGTGAGGGACAGTGTGAGTCAAGGTTAAGACTTGGGAGCTAAAGAATAGAACTAAGCTAGGGCTTTGTTTTTTTTTTTTTTTTTTCTTTCTTTCAGCAAGCCATTCCCAAGGTCATGGACTCTGTCTTAAAAATTCTAGAAGTCTGAAGTGATTAAGAATTGAACTTTCTTATGTTTATCATACATCACTAGGGAAGAAATCAAGTGAATCCGAGTTCTGATGAGGAATGCTGGGGCCTCAGTCAAGGTAGCTGCAATCAGAATATAATTCAAGATGCTGGGATAGGCGATCCCTGATTTCTGCAAAAAGACAAGTAGAGACCAAAAAAAGTCACTCTTGATCCTCGTTTTTAACTTTGCTTTGCAAATCAAGTCTCTAAAATAGTATCCTTGATTGAGGTGAACCATGCTTCCTTTTCAGTTATATTTTGCTTAAGTCTCTCCAGTGTAAGTACACTCTGGTTGTGCCTGTGCATTTGGAGGCCTGTTTGGCTGAAAATACTGCAGTAGTTTTGTAAGACATTATCTTGCAATACTGAAGGGCTTTTATAATTTTATTGTAGAGATGTCTGGTCTCCAGCAATGAAGCAATAGAATGTAAGTAAGTGTTTTTTAAATGAAACTTTTTTTTGCATGGATACCTTCAATTGTCATCTCTTTTTGTGACTCTCAAGTATTTTGCTCTCTCACCAGAGAGATATTCTGATATTCTATCTGAATATCAAAGTGTATATGCAGCATCAGGACCACTTCAGTGTCATAGCTCTGAAACTGAACTCATGATTTGCCACTCACGTCTGATCCGGTTTCAGTGTTTCCTATCTAAGTGCATGGCATCACTCCCTATTGAGTTACACAATCAGAAATCCTCGCTAGGAATGTATTTTTCCTTCTTGCTTCTCCTTCACCCTATATCCAGTTCATCAGTAAGCTCCATTGCCTTCTTTCTCTAGTGTTTCCAGAGTCTGTCTCCCTCTCTCAAATTCCCTTGAGATCACTCTAGTCCAGTGCTTCTCATCTAGGGGCAGTTGTGTCCCAGGTGGGCATTTAGCAAGAGCTGGGAACATGGAAACATGTTTGGCTATCATAGGGATTGCTGCTGATATCCAGTGGGTAGAAACCAGGGATGCTGTTAGGCATTCTGTAATGCACAGGAAAGCCCCCCAAACACAGAATGATCCAGTTTCAACTGTCAGTCATGCTCAGGTTGAGAATCCCTGCGCTAGCCCAGGCCAGCATCTTCTCATTCCTAAATTACCACCTCAGCCCTTGAACTGCATTCGCCCTTCCTGCAGTTAATCTAAGCAGTGCAGAGCCAGCACCAGTGCCCTTCCTGACTCCTCACGAGTGTCGGGATTAAAGTGACACTTCCTCAGCAGGGTGGGGGAGGCCCTGCAGGGTCTCCAGCCCTTATCCCTGTTGCTGCCAGCTTGCTCTCTGTTCTCTAGTCTTAGTGGCTTTTTTTCTCATCTTTGCCCGTGCTTTGGTCTTCCTGCCTATGACTTTCACGCATATTCTTCTGTTCCTGGAACAGAATTCTCCCAACCTTTATCTTGTCAGTTCCACTTGTTCAGTCTTTCATTTGTAACTTGAATCTGTGTACTTGAGTAGTGCTTTTTGAACTCTAGATTAATCTTTTGTTACGAATTATAATAGGCCTGGACTTTTGTTTTATCACTTAATATTGTTGTAAATCTATTTTTCTCTTTTAAAAATGGGTATACATAAAATAATAATAGCCAAAAATAGCTTAACACTTAGGCCAGGCATCCTTCTAGGTGCTCTCTATTTTTCTTTGACCCTCACAACAACCATATGTGATAGTTGTTACTTTACATTGCTACATTATTTAGTAGAGTCTCAGATGCCTTTTCCTCAATGTCTCTGAAATTAGGTTGTGTCTTATTGTCAGTGGCATCTTAAATTTGGCAGAACATGGTATTAATTCCATTTTATGGATAAGGAAGTTGAAGCACAGAGAGATTAAGTCTCTTGCCCAAGATCACATAACTGATGATGATAGTGTCAGGATTCCAATCCAGGCAGTCTGATGCCATGGACCAGATCTGCTTCAATTCAGTGCTTTCCTGTGTTATAATGTTGCTGTGAGGATTATCAAGATTATATAGATGTCAAACATGCAGCTCACTGATGTATAGTAAGCACTGAATAAAAGTCAGTTATTATTATTGGTATGCTTATTGTTTCTCTTTTTGTATAATTATTTCATGCTGTCTCTTCCATTGAAAGGAAGATTTCAGAAGCACAAAACTTCTGTCTTCTCTTTTTCACTGCATCCATTTTTCTTAGCATTGTGCCAGGTAGTGTTTTTATTTTGACTGAATAAATGAATGCTTGAATGAGGAAAGGAACTATTAAGGGGAGTTGGAGTCATGTCGTTTGAAGTCACAAAGATTTGTCTCGTGTGCTTGGTTTCTGCCTCTCTTATGACACTTACCCGTGCTTTGTTGTAACATTTATTTGTGTAATGGTCTTTTATCTCTGCACCGGATTATAAACTTCCCACATACACGGCATTGCAACCTCTAGTACCTACTATGGTTTCATTGTATAGAAGACACTCAGCACATAGACGTTAGACTAATTGACTCTTGAGTCACCCTAGCACTTCCAGCTATTTTTAGGACCCAGTATTATCATGGAGGATTGTCTCTCTGATTTTTCTAAAGTGAATTAAAAAAAAAAATTTTCCTTTATTGAAATATAGATGATTTACATTATTATATGAGTTTCAGATATAAAGCATAGTGACCCAATATTTTTATGGATTGTTTTCCATTTAAATTTATTATAAAACATTGGCTATATCCCCTATGCTGTACCATATATCCTTGTAGCTTATTTATTTTGTACATAGTTTGCACCTCTTAATTCCCTAACCCCAAAATTCCCTCTCGCCTCTTCCCTCCCTCTACTGGTGGAACCACTAGTTTGTTCTCTATATCTGTGAGTCTGTTCCTGTTAAATTCCTTTGTTTGTTTCATTTTTTTTCAGATTCCACATATAAGTGATAATGTGCATTTTTGTATTTCTCTGTTTGACTTATTTCATTAACCGTGATATCTTCCAGGTCCAACCATGTTGGCACAAATGGCAAAATTGCATTCTTTCTTATGGCTGAGTAATATTCCATTGTGTGTATGTATAAATATATGTATCAGCAGTCCATGGCGTCATAAAGAGTCAGACGCAACTGAACTGGATATACCACATCCTTTTTGTCCATTCATCTGTTGATAAACACTTAGGTTGATTCCATATCTTGACTGTGCTATGAACATTGTAGTGCATGTATTGTTTTGAACTGGAGTTGTCATTTTCTTCAGATGTATACCCAGGAGTTGAATTGCTAGGTCATATGGTAGTTCTGTTTTTAGTTTTTTGAGGAACTTCATAGTGTTTTCCATAGTGGTTTCACCAATAAATATGCTGGATTAATTGACTTGTGAATCACCCTAGTACTTCCAGCTTTGTTCACGACTCAGTACTCTCAGGGGAAATGTTTTATATGGAAATACTTTTTAACAGCGTAATAAAACTTTTGGCCATTGAGTTTTTCTTATTTCTTCAGAAAGATAGCAACTGAACTTTCCTGCATATCTTTATAGACTTACTCTAAGTAATAAGGAAAATAGACCTCATACCTGATTGAAAAATAGAGAGAGAGAGAGAGGTATATGGGTATAATTTTTCTTTATTTCTGCCCTAGTCTGTGTTTAAGAATTAGTGATCATTTTTCAGAGAGGATTGAAGGATAATTCCTTTATATGCTGGCCTTGAAAATTTAAGAAATGAGAAAACAGTTTTTTAAACATTGGAGATTGTTTATCTGAATTACTCACTGTATGTAGAATAATGAATTTATTGCCTTTCCAATTGGCTATGTTTATTGGAAAGCTAAAGAATAAATCTTTTTATGCCAAGGAGAATGTTGGGTCAGGAGCCTAAACAATTTACCTGGCTTCTTCCTTTTGGATCTAGTTTCATGTCTTTGGCAGCTAAATACAAAGGATATTGCATTTTGCCCTGGCGATGCCAAAAGTTCACAGGAGAGAGCATTTTTGGCAGATTCTGCTTGTTTTAAGGACAAAGGTGTTTGAATTTCACACTTTAATTTTCAGGGACGTGTTCATACACTAGAGGTGAGAGGTCCATAAAATCATGTATTGTGTACTAAACACTTGGGGATAGAGCATGTTTCACCTTGATTGGCTGCTCAGAAAGTTCCATAGTGGCTTTTGCTATCTAGACTGTACATTGAGCTAGGCCCTGGAGGGAACATTGAGTGGGATGGAAATTAATTATTGTTGTGTAGATTCAGAACTTAAACACCTTAGAACACAAAAGGGAGGATATTTTTACTAATTGCAATGGCCTTTTTGACTACTGACATAACTTGCCTCAGAAAATTGTGCCTAATGGTAATACTTCTAGGCCAAAAACAAATGAGTGTTCATGGGCAACCAGCACTCAATCTCTACATATACTTTCACTTATATTATGTTTAAGTTACTTTGTAGAAAAGCAGCTGGGGTATAGCAGGATCTTGTAACATGTGGTCATTTTATACATTTTGAAATATGTTGCATTCACATTAACAACTATTTAGATATGACTATTTGGAAGAGTATTCCAATTCCACATGATTACAAAAAATTAGGATTAATGTGTGGAATTCTATTATAATACAAAGATAAGCTGAAAACAATATAAACACAACTTTTTATTCTCTATACATACAAGTGGATTCATGAATCTGTATTATTATGTATCCTTGTCAAAAAAATAAGAGTTTTTTTTCTCACAAATGGTGAAGAATGATTTGCCTTCTTTGTGCTAAATGCTGATACTATTCTAGATTTTTAAAAACGTGCATATTCTTTTGCACTGAAGTTCCACCTCTACTGACAAGCTCCTACAAAAGATCATGAAAGTGTGTAGAAATGTTTCAGTATTCTACTATCAAATATTTGGGAGCAACTTAAATATGTTCTATAGGCAATTGGATAAATACATTATTATATTCATTGAGTGAAATGCTGGGTAATATTTTAAACAAATTGTGATAGATTTATATGTGCTGAAGTTCATGATGCATATTTCCAAGCTTCAGAACAATGTCAACAAGATGATTTTATTCATGTAAATAAGGTGAATAAGGTGTTAAATAACATACATGTATGTTTTTAGCGTTTATATCCCTTTTTGAGAAATACGCCGGAAATAGTTTATAATGATTATTTGGGGGCAGGGAAAGACTTAAGGATGGTGGACTTTTGCTTTTGCCTTTGTGGTCTATGTTGTTTACATTTTTAAAAAATCACAAAATATTTGTATTTTAATTTAGACATGAAATACTCTAAATTGAATCCGTAACTCTTGGATTAGTTGTTTCTCACACTGGAAGCCATTTGATAAACAAGTGAGTGGAAAGTGTGGCAGAAATAGAGTGTATATTTTAATGTGCTTGTGGCACAGTTAACACTCACACGCTCTCCGTGTCTGCCTGGATCTCGCAGATAACACAGCTGTGGGACCCCTGTGTGTAGGCTGCTATAGCTCCTGCAGTTAGTCTTAGGATGTTGTTCTGGCGACCCCTCTCCCCAAATTGGTGTTTGTGGACCTCTCCTTTAGGGCTCATCATTATAGAGACTTTCCTTAGTCTGCAAAAGTGCACTCTGTTGTCAGAGCTGAATTATATGTTGGATAATTACTTTTGTTCACTTCCCTCCCCTCTGTTTCTAATAGATAGTCATGCTATTTTTGTTATGATAATAATGGATGCTGAGAGATTTTCCCTCCAAATTCTTTGTTTTATTTCCATAGTTTACATAATGTGTTCAGAATATTGGTGAGTCTTAAATCTCATTTGGTAAATGGTAGAAATTAAATTCAGGGAAAGCAACTGAGTCTTTTCAGACAATGACTGAATTAAGACGTACACAGTGTCACCAGTGAATGCTTGAATGTGTGCATCTTATTGTGCCTGAAGAGAGATACTGCCTTTATCCACACAGTGAATTCTAACTGAGGAACCACTTTAAAAAAACAAACAAGCATGTTTAAGCAGAAATTTAAAAAGATGATTCTCGCATGGAAGAAAGTGTTGGGAAGAAACAGTCATTTAAAGCCATATGTAATATGCTTTTGTACTTTGTAGCCAAACTAATGTTAGGCTTTATGAATTTATTGAGGAACATTTAGCCCTTTTTATTACAGAATTAAAGGTAGAGAGAACATAGATAATTGTAATTAAGCGAGGCAACAGCATAATGATCAAGATAGAAAGATGGTTTAAATTCTTCTGGGTCAATTCTCTGTTCAGTGTCATAGGTCATGCCTACAGGGCACTTGGAAAACTGCTTTCACTTATATGGGTGTTGGGGTCAGCAGTGGATGAATAGCAGAAAATAGCTGGATCATGTTTTAATCTGGAAGATTTCAAAATGCCAATCAGACACTTGGCTTGCTCTAGTTTTTAGAAATACTCAGTGAAATGTGGATCATAAAGCAGATTTTGGCTCTGAAACACTGAATTAAAATTATTCTTAGGAAGACGTCAATTAACTCCACAGTGAAACTACCAGTATTCTCAATTGTGTAGCTTGAGAGGCTTGTGAGAGTGGCAGATGGCCACACAAAGCAACCATGTTATTTTATTTCCAAATTTATGTAAACTGAACTCATAAATTAAAAAAAAAAAATAAGACTTCTTAATTTTACCACAACAAACCTAGGGCCCAGAATCAAATCCTGGGTTTTCGAAAGTCCTCTAAATTTGTTGGTGAGGTTTTTAAAAATAGTAAAGTATGTGATTTAAGAGTCACCTCCTTGTCAATGGTTAGGCTATACACATCTTTTCTTCCTGTTTGGCTCATCTGCCACATGTTGACCATAGTGGTTCAACAGGAGTGCTTTGACAAACAGATCGATTTGGGATTAAACATGGCTATGCAAGTACTTAGCTAGGAGACTTTAGGTAAATAATGTGACCATTTTAAAACTTCTCTGCTCTCATCTGTGAATACATAACCATACTGCTTAAGGATTTGGTGAGAAAAAACCATAGGAAGCCATTAATTAGACCAGCACTAAGAACATAGTAAATGCTCAGTTATTAGCTACTTTTATTAAATTCTTTTTTTAAACATTGGCCAATGGGACATACAAGGAATGGACTATAATTCCTTTAAGTTTTGTAAATGTTTTTTTTAAAAACAGGTCACATTGTTTAATGATTAGGAAGCATTCTCTTGAATGAGATAGGTAGGTGTGGGTGTATGTTCCACAGTTTAACATATGGTATAGCCGGGACACCAACACTTCAGAGTGGATGCTGCCAGATGGGTCTTTCCAGTATGGACCAGACGAAAACCAACCAGGCCCTTGGAAACCTTCCTTTTAAAGTCAGTGATGATGCTTGTATTCTGTATCATGGCATTGCTGTCAGATGTCTGATTAGAAAATATGGCATTCTACATAGTTATATTTTAGTCAGTCCTAGGTTAGGCAAAATCATGTTTTTCTTTTAACTTCCTGGATGAAATTCTTAGAATGAAATGGATGTTAGAATTGATGGAGGGGGGGGGCAGTGCTTAGAAGCTTTAGTAAATAGCTTCTTGTTCCATCTTGTAAATTAGAAGACCCAAGGAGAAGGTCTGACTGCTACCTTTTCTACTCTGTGCTTCTTCCTAGGAATCAGTACTTTCCCGTGCTTTAATTACAGGATCCTGATAGAGACTGGGTTTTAATTATTCAGGTTTTTGCCAAGACTGAAGTCATTTTTTTTTCCCCGAACCAAATTGGCTGCTATAGAATGGAGATACAGATAGTGCAGGAAATGGGGGTGAATGTGTACCCACTTCACAATATATCTGAGAATTGTGGTTGATAAAAAAATAAAAAAATCTGTTACCACTGGCTTCTTTGGTGATTTCCTTGTGTTTTTGTCACCTAAGAAATCAAGAGGACAAAAATAATTCTGATTAAGTTGGAATTTCCGACTGGGTTCTAGTAACTTGAGCTGTTACCTTGACAAAGACGTAGCATTCGTTTCCCTGTGCCCTTTATACGGTGATTGTGCTCTTGAGACTCAGGCCATTCTGTCGCTAGCAGAGTCACCTCAATTGAAATCTTACCTAAACGTTTGCCTCATTTGCTACTCTGTGGTAAAAGTTCTTTTTAAGCAGCATCCTCTGTGGTTTGCATTTTAATTTACTTTACATGTTAACTGTGGAGGAAGGGAACAAATGATTGTCTCCTTTACCTATGCTCTTAAAACACTTATTCTGAACCTGGTCAAGTTGCTAGTTCTTGTCTTTCTGAGTGTTAGAAAGTCTTAGAAAGTGTTTAAAGAGTCTTCTCTTTTACCATCTCTTTCATTTAAACAAGTTCGCACTTTGTTTTGACCCTTTATATTTTTATCCAATTGAAGATTCATCTGAATTTTTTTTCTTTACTCATCGAAACATCTGTTAATAGTTTTTCATAGCATTAATGTTGGAGTTTCTATGAGTTAGTTTGAGATGTCCAAGCTATTGTGTAAAGTCAAACCAGCATTGTCAAGGATGCTTTCTGAGTGCCTACTCTGGGAAATCCCACTGCTAGGGGACACAGCGTTGCAGTGATTATCCTAAAAAGAAGGATGGTCTCACTGTATCATTAAGCAAAAGCCCAGGTGGGCAGCAACAAAAGAAATACCTACACTTTTTGCAAAGTAATTTAACTTTTAAAAACATACAGGCTGAATGATAGAGATAAGGAGCTCCATCTTGGAGGATTACATAGTGAGTGGAAGCAGTTTTAGCCCACTCATTTTGTAATTACACCCCAAAAGTTTTTTATTTAATGACAAGGTAATGTTTCTTCTTTTAAGACCTTATTATAGCCTTAGCTCCTAGAACCTTTTGCTAGCTACAATGAAGTTGCTGGAACACTTTTCTTGGCATAAGTAGGGTTTTCAATTTTGTTTTCAAATATTAGTAGTTTAAAATGATGAATTACATGCAGTCCCTTCGTGTTACACAAAAAATGATCAGCACAGGCATCTTCTTCATTTATCTATGAAGTAGATATAAGAATCTGTGTTTTAAACTTGTTTGGTCATCTTCTTTTTCTTTTTTTTGTTTCATTTCTTTTGATATCACATCTATTTCTTATCTCTTCATTTTGAAGTAATAGAAGAAGCCTTAACAGTTGCAAGATTACATATTTATATCAGGGTTCAGACTGTGAATTCATTCTTTTCTAGGGAAGCAGAAAGATCATGTAAAAATGGTGACCACATGTTGACAGAATGCATGATTTAACAAAACCAAAGGCAATCATTTCAAAGAAAAATGTTTTATTTTCTGCCAGCAGAGTATAATGGAGAGAAATTGGCTGGTATTATTTTAAAAAATTGCCCAAATCACTGTAGTTAGTGTAAAATTGTCTCTGGAACTATTTCCTGTAAGTTAACCAGACATATGATTGTATCCTTTATATTTTGAATACTGAAACTCACATTTCAACTGTCTTGCATGGAGCCTATCAGGTATAATAGCTCTTTGTACAGGTCTTCCTTTTCGCTTGTAGTCTCTTTCATCTAAGCTTCTACCTTTATTCATCCCAGATTAGAATCCTTATAGTTTGGGACTTTCTAGAGCTTTGAGCTTAATATTGGGGGTTCTTCCATGGCTCAGCAGGTAAAGAATCCACCTGCAATGCAGGAGACATAGGGCATGTGGGTTCAATCCCTGGGTCGGAAAGATCCCCTAGAGGAGGGCATGGCAACTCACTCCAGTATTCTTGCCTGAGAAAGCCCATGGGCAGAGGAGCCTGGCGGGATACATACATCCCATGAGGTTGCTTAATATTATTCACTAACAAATCAAGACCAGGAGCTCCTAAAAATGTGTTGCTCCTGCCTGCAAAAGTTCAAGTGAAATGGATGTAAATATTGTTTACCAATTAATAATTCTCTGTCCATTTCAGTCAGATTTTATTTAACATGTGGTTCATAGGGCTTGCTGGTTTTTTCTGAGTACTTAAAGTAATTTCAGACATTGCACACTGGGACCTGCTTATGTTGTTTGTGGGTATAGTATGTATTATTAACAACAGATCAGATTTATGTGTCCAGGAAAGAATAATGCACTTTGATATGATTCCAATACTCACATACCTCTGAGCAAGTTCAGAAGACATGAGTCACGTCACTCACTGAAATCTTGCTGGTTGTATTGCTACTTTGCCAGTGATGTTTCTAATGGCTTTATAAGTACTGGAGGTGTTTAGAGTGGTTGTTTTCATGTCATTTACAGACCAGATCATCCTGTGTGATTCATGCCTATATTTTGGAAGAACTGTGGAGTTAGTGATACAAACAGACTGAAAAATATAAAGATATTACTTACCTTAGGGGCAGATAGGAGTAGTGTACTGGTGTCTACACAATACCAGAAATACCGGTGCTTACCTGATAAAGATAATGGGTTGATTTGGCTTTAGCCTAATGCTCAACAGCATCTAACATGTTTGTGGATTCCTTGTTCTAGATGTTTAACATCCTGTGAGAATGTTCTAGAACATTATACAGTACATAGAAACTAAGCAGGCACCATATGTAAAATTAACAGCCAGTGGAAATTTGCCGTATGACAGAGAGAGCTCAAATCTGGTGCTCTGTGACAACCTAGAGGGATAGGATGAGGTGGGAGGTGGGAGGAAGGTTCAAGAGGGAGGGGACATATGTATACCTGTGGCTGATTCATGTTGATATATGGCAGAAACCAACACAATATTGTAAAGCAAATTATCCTCCAATTAAAAATAAATAAATTTAAATGAAGATAAAAAGAAAGTAAACTGGCAAACTTTAAAAAATGTAGGCTGGGCCATCATTTGAACCTATCCCACCCACCATTGAAAAAAAACGTATTCACGTATGTTTAAAAAGGAACTATAACACTTATATAAATGGTGTTCATCTTTTAGTTTAGACAGCTGATGTTCATTATTATCTATAACTCAGGGCTAAGTGTTTTGTGCCCTGCTTTGTCAGTCCTGGAGAAGACCCAGACTTTCCTTTGGAAAAGTGGAAGTGAGAGTATTTCATTGTTATTAATCAGGAATTTTAGTTAAGCTGGTTTTCATGTGTTGTCCATGAGTTTAATAACCATGCAACCTCACTGAATCCTACACAAAGGTCGAGTTGTGTATTTACTTTTGGAGGCTTTGTGACTGTATTAGATTCTAACAGGCTGAAAAGAGGGAAAGGGAGGAAAGTGGAGGGAGGACACAGCAAATAAGATGGATAAAACCTTTAATGCACATCAGACATAGTCCCAGCAGTTCCACTAGTGTTGTGTGACAAAAACACAAGTGCAGATAGAATCCTTAAGGGGAAAGGTATCCTAGAGAACACTCCCTTTGTTTCTCGGATGAGAAAACACAGCCAGACGTTAAATGTTTGTCTGAAACCGTAGAGCTTGGCCCAGAACCCAGGTCTCACAACTTATGGATCAGTATTTGAGTGTAATGAATAACTGATTTCCTCAGTCATGGTTTCCCTTAAATTGAATAGCTTCCTTATGTGGGCCACCTGTACCTATTTAATTAAGTCTACTTATTCTCCAGATGATCTGTCAATTGCTTTAGTCTAGACCTGCTTACAAATCACTCCTAGACACACATTGGTTCCATCTAGGACTTCCCACTGATAGTATGAACTACTAATGGGGAACTGTCTTAAATGGCTTAACCTCTTCCTGCCTAGGAATACAAGTACCCTGAGTACAGAGAGGAAGGAAATTCTTTTTTACTTTTCAATAGAAAATCCCTCTCTCTTGGGAGCAATAGAATTTTTTTTTACACCGACATGTTTCCATATGACCTCCACCCCCGTCTAAGCATCTGTTAAACTGATGCTGGGAAAGTGCATGGATGGGTGGATCTTGAGGCAGTAGAAGCCCCTCAAACAAATCTGTGCTAGCCAAAGCAGGACACACAATGCCTGTTGAGCTCCGTGAAAACTGAGCACACTGACATGGAATAGAGAGGCATTATTTTCCTTATTCCTGCTTTTCATACACATTGTTTAGGACTTTATGCAAATTCATTTGTAACACACAGTATAAAAGCCCTGTACTTGATTTTGCAGGTTAAGATATTAATCTACATTTACTGCATAGTACCATACAAATGCATTGGAAACAGAGATCATTCTGTTGTTTTTGAGATTGCATCCAAGTACTGCATTTCAGACCCTTTTGACTATGATGGCTACTCCAATAACACCCCAAAAAGATGTCCTTTTCATTATAGGGGACTGGAATGCAGAAGTAGGAAATCAAGAAACACCTGGAGTAACAAGCAAATTTGGTCTTGGAGTACAGAATGAGGCAGGGCAAAGGTTAATAGAGTTTTGCCAAGAGAACGCACTGGTCTTAGCAAACACCCTATTTCAACAACACAAGAGAAGACTCTACACATATATATCACCAGATGGTCAACACTGAAATCAGATTGATTATATTCTTTGTAGCCAAAGTTGGAGAAGCTCCATACAGTCAGCAAAAACAAGACCGGGAACTGACTGTGGCTCAGATCATGAATCCTTATTGCCAAATTCAGACTTAAATTGAAGAAAGTAGGGGAAACCATTAGACCATTCAGGTATGACCTAAATCAAATCCCTTTGATTATACAGTGGAAGTGTGAAATAAATTTAAGGGATTAGATCTGATAGAGTGCCTGATGAACTATGGACGGAGGTTTGTGACATTATTCAGGAGACAAGGATCAAGACCATCCCCAAGAAAAAGAAATGCAAAAAAGCAAAATGGCTGTCTGAGGAGGCCTTACAAATAGCTGTGAAAAGAGAAGTAAAAAGCAAAGGAGAAAAGGAAAGATACACCCATTTGAATGCAGAGTTCCAAAGAACAGAAAGGAGAGATAAGACAGTCTTCTTCAATGATCAGTGCAAAGAAATAGAGCAAAACAATAGAATGGGAAAGACTAGAGATCTCTTCAAGAAAATTAAAGATACCAAGGGGACATTTCATGCAAAGATGGGCTCAATAAAGGACAGAAATGCTATGGACCTAACAGAACCAGAAGATATTAAGAAGAGATGGCAAGAATACACAAAAGAACTATACAAAAAAGATCTTCACAACCTAGATAATCACAATGGTGTAACCACTCATCTAGAGCCAGACATGCTGGAATGTGAAGTCAAGTGAGCCTTAGGAAGCATCACACGAACAAAGCTAGTGCAGGTAATGGAATTCCAGTTGAGCTATTTCAAATCCTAAAAGATGATGCTGTGGAAGTGCTGCACTAAATATACCAGCAAATTTGAAAAACTCAACAGTGGCCATAGGACTAGAAAAGGTCAGTTTTCATCCCAATCCCAATGAAAGGCAATGCCAAAGATGCTCAAACTACCACACAATTGCACTCATCTCACATGCTAGCAAAGTAATGCTCAAAATTCTCTAAGCCAGGTTCAACAGTACCTGAACTGTGAACATCCAGCATCTAAATGCTCAAGCTGCATTTAGAAAAGGCAGAGGAGCCAGAGATCAAATTGCCAACATCTGTTAGATCATTGAAAAAGCAAGAGAATTCCAGGAAAATGTCTATTTCTGCTTTATTGACTCTGCCAAAGCCTTTGTGGATCACAACAAACTGTGGAAAATTCTGAAAGATATGGGAATACCAGACCAACTCACCTGCCTCTCACCTGCCTCTTGAGAAATGTGTATGCAGGTTAGGAAAGAACAGTTAGAACTGGACATAGAACAGCAGATTGATTCCAAATAGGAAAAGGAGTACTTCAAGGCTGTATATTGTCACCCTGCTTATTTAACTTATATGTGGATTACATCATGAGAAACGCTGGGCTAGATGAAGCACAAGCTGGAATCAAGATTGCCAGGAGAAATATCAATAACCTCAGATGTGTAGATGACACCACCCTTATGGCAGAAAGCGAGGAAGAACTAAAGCACCTTTGGGTGAAAGGGATAGAGGAGAGTGAAAAAATTTGGCTTAATGCTCAATATTCAGAAAACTAAGATCATGGCATCCAGTCCCATCACTTCATGGCAAATAGATGGGGAAACAGTGGAAACAGTGGGAGACTTTATTTTTTGGGGCTCAAAATCACTGCAGATGGTGACTGCAGCCATGAAATTAAAAGATGCTTGCTCCTTGGAAGAAAAGCTATGACCAACCTAGACAGCGTATTAAAAAGCAGAGACTACTTTGTCAACAAAGGTCCGTCTAGTCAAGGCTATGGTTTTTCCAGTGGTCATGTATGGATGTGAGAGTTGGACTATAAAGAAAGCTGAGCACTGAAGAATTGATGCTTTTGAAATGTGGTGTTGGAGGAGACTCTTGAGAGTCCCTTGGACTGCAAGGAGATCCAACCAGTCCATCCTAAAGGAAATCAGTCCTGAATATTCACTGGAAGGACTGATGCGGAAGCTGAAACTCCAATACTTTGGCCACCTGATGTGAAGAGCTGACTCATTTGAAAAGACCCTGATGCTGGAAAGACTGAAGGCGGGAGGAGAAGGGGATGACAGAGGATGAGATGGTTGGATGGCATCACTGACTTGATGGACATGAGTTTGAGTAAACTCTGGGAGTTGGTGATGGACAGGGAGGCCTGGCGTGCTGCAGTCCATGGGGTCACAAAGAGTCGGACATGACTGAGTGACTGAACTGAACTGAACCATATAAATGAGTGCTTATAGAAATCTTTAGGGAATGAATCAAGTTTGCTCTCATTTTCTGCTTGCCATATTGTTCAAAGTGTATATAAAATTTTGTAAAATCTGTAATTTCCTTGTGCTATTGAAGAGTTTGGGATGATTTTCTGTGGAGGTATTGGCTTGGCACTTTTTCCTCTCTTGTCATCGTGGTCATACAGATATTGATAACTATGCATCATGACTGATTTTTTAAAAAGTTCTAAAAAGGCTTCTAAATGAAAGCTATAATTTTGTATTGAATTTCTAGTGACATGAGCAAATCACTTGCTCTTTGCCCTTATGGATTTTATAATGTCATCAGAGCCTATCAATAAAATTATAGCCTACTGTTGGGCGTATGTAATTCCTTATAGTATTGTGTATATAGGAGGCATGGGAGGGGGCACAAACTGGAGTGTATCTGCCCTGGAAACATTCCAGCAGTGAATGAGTATCTGTGTGTGTGGCTTTTCATTTTGTATCTACTGTACAGTCAGTCCTGGAAGCTGCACATGAAGAGTGTGCCTGACTCTCACTTGGGAATGATCTCTTGCTTCCACCTACTGTGAATGACATTGACAAGAATTGTGCCATTGTAATCCATTTCAAGCAGCAACAGACTCTGCACTTAGACCTCAGGGCTGTTCCTTCCACCTGAGTGGTCAACCTCCATCCAAGAGGGAGAGAGATGCTGCCAGAGATCAGGAGCTTAGGTCTTGAAGGGAGTGAGAAGGCCATGGATGACCCAGGAGGGGAAGCATATGTACTTCCCTTAATAGATGTATTTCTATAATAATGAAGTTTTTATTTAAAAATACACAAGAGGGCAAAAAACCCATACCCAGAAGCAGAAGAGATTCAGCTGTAGGAAAACAGTAGTTCCAAAACTTTTGTTAAATTTTAGGAGGCCTCTCTAGATGGCTGTCTTGTTCAATCATTCTCGAACTTTTGGAGATTTACTAGTTCACCATAATTTGTAGGTTCCCTGCTGTCTGGAATCTTTTCTCTGTGATCTTTTTTGTGTTCTCTTGAGAGCACTACCTCTGTTCACTTTTTTTTTTATATATACATTTCTGGTTACACATAAATAACACAGATCTAGCAAAGAGATACAATAATTATATGAGGATCTGGGATTCCACCTGAGACATTTCTACTTGTTAGGTTTCTGTCTGACTCATGGAAATGTATGATGACCTGATGTTCTGAGTGCAACAGTGTATGATTAATAAAGAGAAATGACATGCACTCTTCACTTTTTTTGCTCCTTGCCTCAGTTCACCTCAGTTCGGCACTAACTGTAACCCCACTTCCAGAGTGTAGAAAGGGGGAAAACTGTTTTGAGAGTTTAAATATTTTTGTCAGGGAAGAATTTATGAGTATCAGGGGTTTCGTGGGGACAGAGGAGTATCTGTGTTTCTTCCCTTTTGGTTTCCCTTCCCTTGTTTACTATAAGAGCATCCAAGGATCGATTTACTGGGTAAATGTAGTTTCAAGAGAAGTACTACGGGACATGTTATTTACTGTTTTAAATCATGACGTTTAAGGACATGCAGATCATCACTAACATAATCATCTTTCAACAAATACCTCTTCAGGACACAACATATATATAAGACACCATCTTATTACTGCATTGATATTGCTGTTGTTCATTTGCTAATTCTTGTCCAACTCTTTGTGGCCCCATGGACTGCAACATGCCAAGCTTCCTTATCCTTCAGTATCCCCCACAATTTGTTCAAACTCATGTCCTTTGAATCAGTGATGCCATCCAACCATCTCATCCTCTGTTATCCTCTTCTCACCTAGCCCTCAATCTTTCCCAGCATCGGGGTCTTTTCCAATGAGTCGGCTCTTTGCACCAGGTGGCCAAGTATTGGAGTTTTAGCTTCAGCATCAGTCCTTCCAATGAATATTCAGAGTTGATTTCCTTGAATATTGACTGGTTGGATCTCCTTGCAGTCCAAGGGACTCAAGAGTCTTCTCCAACACCATAGTTCAAAAGCATCAATTCTTCAGTGTTCAGCCTTCTTTATGGTCCAACTCTCAAATCCATATATGCCTGCTGGAAAAAAAACATAGCTTTGACTATTCAGACCTTTGTTAGCAAAGTGAAGTCTGTCCTTTTTAATGAGCTGTCTAGGTTTTTCATAGCTTTCTTTCCAAGGAGCAAGCATTATTTTAATTTTATTGCTTCAGCCACCATCCACAGTGATTTTGGAACCCAAGAAAATAAAGTCTGTCACTGTTTCCATTGTATCCCCATCTATTTATCATGAAGTGATGGGATTGGATGCCATGATCTTAGTTTTTTGAATGTTGAGTTTTAAGCCAGCTTTTTCACTCTCCTCTTTCACCTTCATCAAGAGTCTCTTAGTTTCTCTTGCTTTCTGCCATTAGAGTGGTGTTGTCTGCATATCTGAGGTTAATATTTTTCCCAGCCATCTTGATTCCAGGTTGAGCTTCATTCAGCCCAGCATTTTGAATAATGTACTCTGCATATAAATTAAATAAGCAAGGTGACAGTATACAGCCTTGATGTACTCCTTTCCCAATTTTGAATCAGTCTATTGTTCCATGTGTGGTTCTGTTGTTTCTTGACCTGCATACAGGTATCTCATGAGGCAGGTAAGGTGGTCTGGTATTCCCATCTCTTGAAGAATTTTCCCCAGTTTGTTGTGACCACAGTCAAAGGCTTTAGCATAGTCGAGGAAGCAAAGTAGATGTTTTTCTGGAGTTCCCTTGCTTTTTCTGTGATCCAATGAATGTTGGCAATTTGATCTCTGGTTCTTTTTCCTTTGCTAAATCCAGCTTATACGTCTGGAAGTTCTTGATTCACACACTCTTGAAGCCTAACTTGGATGATTTTGATCATTACCTTGCTAGCATGTGAAGTGTGTGGTATTGTGCTATAGTTTATTCATTCTTTGACATTGCCCTTCTTTGGAAATTGAATGAAATCTGACCTTTTCCAGTCCTGTGGCCACTGCTGAGTTTTCCAAATTTGCTGGCATATTGAGTGCAGCACTTTCACAGCATCATCTTGTAGGATTTGAAATAGCTTAGCTGCAATTCCATCACCTCTACCAGCTTTGTTTGTAGTGATGCTTCCTAAGGCCCACTTGACTTCACATTCCAGCATTTCTGACTGTAGGTGAGTGATCACACTATCATGGTTATCTGAGTCATTAAGACCTTTTTCATACAGTTCTGTGTATTCTTTCTACCTCTTCTTAATATCTTCTGGCTCTGTTAGGTCCATACCATTTCTGTCCTTTATTATGCCCATCTTTGCGTGAAATGTTCCTTTGAAAGTGAAAGTCACTCAGTCATGTCCAACTCTTTTCGATCCCATGGACTTTATTGTCCATGCAGTTCTCCAGGCCAGAATACTGGAATAGGTAGTCTTTCCCTTCTCCAGGGGATCTTCCCAACTCAGGGATTGAACCCAGGTCTCCCACATTACAGGCAGATTCTTTACCAGCTGAGCTACAAGGGTTGTTTTTCTCTGTTTCTTTGAATTGATCAGTTAGGAAGACTTTCTTAACTCTCCTTGCTGTTCTTTGGAACTCTGCATTCAGATGGGTATATCTTTCCTTTTGTCCTTTGCCTTTCACTTGTCCTCTTTTCTCAGCTGTTTGTAAAGCCTTCTCAGACAACCACTTTGCCCTCTTGCATTTCTTTTTCTTGGGGATGGTTTGGTCACCGCTTCCTATACGATGTTAGGAACCTCAATCCATAGTTCTTCAGATACTCTATGTATCAGATCTAATTCCTTGACTCTATTTGTCACTTCCACTGTATAATCATAAGGGATTTGATTTAGGTCATACCTGAATGGCCTACTTTCTTCAATTAAAGTCTGAATTTTGGCATAAGAAGTTCATGACCTAAGCCACAGTCAGCTCCTGGTCTTGTTTTTGCTGACTGTATAACACTTCTCTATTTTCAGCTGCAAAGAATATAATCAGTCTGATTTCAGTATTGACCATCTAGTGATGTCCATGTGTAGAGTCTTCTCTTGGCAAAACTGTTAGACTTTGCGCTGCTTCATTTTGTACTCCAAAGTCAAACTCATCTGTTATTCCAGGTATCTTGTGACTTCCTACTTTTGCTTTCCAGTCCCCTATGATGAAAAGAACATACTTTTTGGTTTTTGTCTAGAAGTTCTTTTAGGTCTTCATGGAACTCTTCAGTGTCATCTTCTTTGGCATTATTGGTTGGGGCATAGACTTGGATTACTCTCATGTGAATTGATAAAATGGTTTTGTTTAGTATGAACTTTTAAGAAATTTCTAACACAACTTAATCACTAATTTTGGGGGCACACTATGACTCATTTTGAAAATGGCTATTTTAATGTTTTACCTCCTACTCTACCATCTTGATATCTCTCTCTCATTTTAATTTTTAATGAAAGATTTTTTGTATATGGTCTTCCCTTGTGGCTTAGCTGGTAAAGAATCCGCCCGCAATGTGGGAGACATGGGTTTGATCCCTGGGTTGGAAAGATCCCCTGGCGAAGGCTAAGGCTATCCACTCCAGTATTCTGGCCTGGAGAATTCCATGGACTGTAACAGTCCATGGGGTTGCAAAGAGTTGGACATGACTGAGTGACTTTTACTTCACTTTTTTTATTTATGATGTGATCACGGCAAACTGATTGAAATTTCAGTTATGATAAAGTGTTTGAAACCAGGGCTGAATTGTGGTAAACAGATCTATGTGTGAATATGCATATGAGTATTTTCAATTTTTGGAGCTACTTTTAATAATAAGTTTGATCCTATGGAATAGAAACTAATCTATTTTTTCCTGATTATTTATAGAAGATTTGTAAAACAGAGTGAAAAGGAGAAATTCTACCACTCTGAGAAAAATCAAAGTTAATAGTTTCTTTTCTTCCATTCTCACTTTCTTCATTTCTCTCCATTTTATGCTTCTTCCTTATTTTTTTCATTGTCACCTGACTGCTATAGCTCTTTTTATCTTATACATTATGTATCCCCAAATTAAACTTAAACTGTCAACAAGGGCTGTTAATGGTGTTAAACCATAGATGGTTAACTGCCATAGGCCAAATGATACCATTTTTATAATGAGATGCTTGATATTTTACAAAACGGAAGATTTTGCATTAGAAAAATAGTCTAGATTTCTGACTTCTCTTAAATAGGAAGACTTGGCAACTTTGGGGTCTCTATTCCCATCTAGTAACAAATATTTTTCCTGAATAATGTGTGTCCTCTGGTGACCAGGCAAGTGCTGTCTAGTTTGCCGTAGTCCCCACCACTCCCTGTTACTGCTCAACACGGAGGATCCAGTTGCCATTTATTGTCATGCTTGCATTGCTTTCTCTCATTTAGTCCTCTTTATTCATTTGTATAATTTTGTTGGATCCTGCAGGTATTTGAGTTTGTGATCTCAAACTTAAATTCATTTGTGCTAGACTAATCATAATTCATAAAACAAACCAAAAAAAACTCTGACTCACTCTTCTTGCATGTATGAATTTTATGAGAAGAGATATGAACAAATCCAATGAGTGATTCTCTGAGAGAGAAATTGTGTAGAAGAAAATGAGGTGACAAAACTGAGAGGGTAAGAAAACAGAATTTGAAGGGCAGTGTGTATAAGTCAGTCCCTTTAAACCAGTGGTATGTTCATGTGTGGGTGTGTATGCAAACGTACACCTGTGTGCACGTGTGCATGTATGTGTTTGAAAAGCGACTCTGGGAACTCCCTGGTGGTCCAGTGGTTAGGGTGCTGTGTTCCCACTGCGGGGAACATGAGTTCAATCCCGGGTTGGGAACTTAAAAAAAAAGGTGACTCAGGTTTATAGCCATGGGAACAGGACTCATTTGCTGCATTGCTATTGTTGACTCATTGAACTCCTTTGTCTGTAAATATGTTATTGGGAAATTCTGCTGTTATTGGAACTGAAACTGAAGACTTAAATGGTCTTTTGTCCCTGATGACTCAAAAGGAGACCTTGAGGGAAAACCCTTTAAGATGAATATCTCAGCCCAAATAAAACAAAATGAAATACAGAGAGGACAGAAGGTGAATTTAAGAAGGGGCTCCTGTAAAGTGCCTGTGAGTAAGTAAAAAGTTTACAGGATATTTGTTTTGGTTGAGGACCATACTGGGATGACAAGTCAGAATGGAAGTATTCAACCCTAGGTCTACCTTTTGTATTTTTTAAGCTAATTATTTGGTGGTTTATAGATTCAGATACTAAGGTTGTTTATGGAAGCTTTGTAGTAAAGGCCAATTGAGCAAATCACTGGCTTCCATTGCCCCATTTCAATTAAACAGTCCCTTTTACATCAGCTTACAAATCAGTCATCATGTGCCTTCCTACATTTAAGTATGTTTCACCAACACTTTGAATTCATGTTACCATTAAAGTTGTAATTATTCAATATCAGTAAATTCAGTGCTAACTTTCAGTTAATAAGACAACTGGGTCTTTTTAATGTCATGTATACTTATATCATGATTCAATCTTTTGTTTTTCCATGAGCAGCTTGCAAACTCATGAAATTAAAAAAAATGCCTATTCATTTTTATTTATTTAATTTCATGCTATAAACATTACTTTTATACATCAAAATAGTACCTATCTTTATCATCCTGTTACATTGTTAGACCTGACTCAGAATAACTTACTTGTAGTTCCTCAAAGTCAGATATTAATGAGAGGACTAAGCGTCTATCAAGGTTTTTCAAAAGATTTTAGGGTTTGGAAAGGACTTGGTTTCTGGCTAAGTAATGGATGCTTATAAATAAACTGTGTTTTCTGTGTTTCCTGCTTTATAAAGTACCTCAGTGAGGTGTTATGACTCCTCAAATTAAATCTCGTATGATAATCCCTGGCACATTAAAATCTCTGCTACTTCATATATGAAGTCTAATGCCATGGACACACTGTTCCACCAAGGGCCACCACCAGTTAGACGTGGGAGGTGCAGCAGTCAATGAAAAAACAATGATCCTGGTAATTTGGTCTGTGTTAGAACTTAGTAGAGCTCTTAGGATACCATTTATTGAGGCAACTTGTTAACCAAGACTTGAGTCAGTATCTGCGATTTTGCTTCAGGAAGTTCAGTGTGTGAAGTATTTTGTGTGTTTATTTGTCTGTGTTTTCTCCTGGGTTAGAATCCACAGATGCCCTCAGGTTGGCAAGGAGTAAGTGACACATGGAAGAAGTCATTCATTAAATGATAGCGTCTCCATCCCCAGCCAGGCAGCTGGCATAGTGTACACTGGCGCACACTGCCTTGGGGTTTTGAGGGACCACAGAGGACGCAAGAGCCGAGGCTGTGTGGCTGAAGGACCTGGTCATTTGGTTGGATGCTCACTGGGGTAGCTTGAGAAGGAATAAAGGCCTCTCTCAGCCTTTTCACTTCCAGTTCTCTTTTAGAAGAATGACCAAGACAAGCATTTTCTCCAGATACTTTTCAGGTCGTACTACTACATGCAGTGATGACAGGATGACATTTGATAGCACTATCAGGAAAATCATTCATTAAATGAAAAATACCTTGAGCATCAAGGTGTTTTGAGGCTCAACTTGGAGCCAATAAAATTACATATATGGTGTTTTTTAAAAAAAATATTTTTATATTAAAAATATGTTCATTAAAGACATTTCAGAAATTATCTCCTGCACGCTCACCTCCCATCTTCTGACCCCCTCTACAAGAAATGTTTACCAATCTTAATGTTTTGGCTTGTGGGACTCAATCCTGGTTTGGATATATTTTCTCTGTATCTATATATAGTTATAGATACATTGCTATAATTGTTCAACCCACTGTACATTCTGCTTTATGATCTTCCTTTTATCACTTAAAATATTGTAAAAATGTTTTCCCAGTCATTGAATATTTTTTTCAACCTCTTTATTCAGTATCTTGAAAATATTTCATAATTTATTTCTAAAGTCCATCAAAAGAGGCAGTGAATATTATTTTAGAATGTATTTGTTTGCATCCTTGGCCAGCTTGGGATCTGTATTTGCCAAAGTGTTCCCTAGAAATTGTAACAATGTATACCTCTGGTAAGTTCCACCATTCTTTTGGACCCTTGATGAAAGGTTAAATAAAAATGCATGCTTTAAAATAAAGTCAGGTAGGGAATAAAGTATGTTGTCTCTTCAGACTGTTGGCACCATTATTCTCAATTATAGTGTTTAAAAAAAGGGTGACCACTTTATGTATTTCATTAAAAATGCAGGCAGTTATAGTATAAAGGTGTTCTTTGATGTCAAGTAAATGGGTCTGCTGTTTGCAGTATTCACATGACCATACCTTTCATTTTTCATACTTCAAAATCTTCAAACTTGTCAAAGCCTGCTTTCTCCTGTCCAAGTTTCTCCTATCAGGCTTGAAAGTTTTCAAAATCTTTCTTCCACTGGGATGTGCTTTCAAAAGTGTTTGAAATCACACTTAGAGAAAATTAAAGGAAAAAGTGAATTTTCCCTCTAGAAAAGGTCATTTGAATTTGAATTCTAAAGCAACTTAGTTTGTGACTTAGAGCAATTAACAGCAAATTTATCTACTCCAAATTGGAATATGTTTATAGGCCTGAAAAAAATAGGGGGGTTATTGGACATTTTATTAATGAATTAATGTTTCTATAACAATTATGATGGAAATTATATGGGTGATTATCAGTTAAATAAAACTTTATCCGTGACTTAATAGTCATATAGTCAGGAGAAGGGGACTCATGACTTCATTCCTATAGAGGCAATGCAGTGCAGTGGTGAGAAGGACGTAAGGATGGAGTCATCTTGCCAAGGTTCAGATTCCATTTTCAGCTGTCAGTGATCTTGGGCAAGTTACTTTCTCTCTGTGTGCTTTGGTTTTCTTATTTATGAGATGGGGGACAATCATATTTCCAGGGTGACCAGCTGTTCTGGTTTGCCCAGGCCCATCCTTCTTTTAGCACTAAAAGTCTAGGATCCAGGGAAAGTTCTCCCTGAGACAAAAAAATTCCTAGTTTGGGGGGGAGGGGTGAGGGCAGAAAGTTAGAAATAGAGCATAAACCCATATAGTGGCCCCCCAAAACAGGGGCTAAAATAAGTGTTTTAGGGTCAGATGTATATAGTGGAGATGATCCGCTTTCCATAGATACTGTTACTTCCCCTTTCCATCCTTGCTGATATTGACAATGGTGTATTAAGTAGGATAATGTTTAAAATACTTAGAGCCTGAAACTTAGTAGATGTTCAAAGATGTTTGCTTTCATTCAATGTTACTATGATGTTAAGGTTTACGCTGTTTTTTGATGGTACTGAATAATATTAAAAGGCAGAAACAACACATGTACTTTCCTGTCATTGATATGAAAACTGAAACTGTAGTCCCTTGGAGTGATAGAAATCCCCTTGCATGGTTAGTAAAATGTCCTGCCATCACAGAGTGCCCACCATTCCTTCTCCTTTTTGCCTTTCAGTGGAGATGGGCTGACCCTTTCAAATATTTAGCAGTAGACTTCCCTCTCAATGTATGCTCACGACTTCTGTTACTGCTAATGGAAGTTACACATGTGTGCTCACCAGGATGAGAAAGGCCTTTATCCCATGTCGGGCAAAGACCCGTGATCCTGAATCTCTTTCTAAACTTCAGACCTGAAGAGAGCAGTGCAGGGTATTGCTGCTTTCTCTCTGTATTAGCTTCTTCAATTTCCTTTTAATTGGAGCCTGCAACCCAGAATCTTGTAACTTCAGGGGGATGAACAATACAAATTAAGATCTGGATGCTTTCCAGGAATGAATGGCTCAGCTCAAAGAACAGTTTGTTTTTTTTTTTCTCTTCTTTTAACACAGTTGTGGCTATTCACAAATCGCATGCAGTTGCCTAATGAGTCCGTATTTGCTTCTGAGGTTTCACATTTGCAAACTATACTGCTGAGAAAATAAGTGATGTGTTCACCCACCTCTGGTGTGAGCTGACTGATTTCATGTACAGGACAGAGAAATACTAGAATAGTCAAAATTCTAAACCAGTAGCACAGAACCTTCAAATACAATATCTTACCCTTGTTCAGGACATTCATTTCTCCCCAAGAATTCTTTCTAATGTATAAGACTTCAATTTATGTTTAAGAACTAGTAAACTATAGCAGTTTGACAGCCATTCACACTTAATTCTGTGCATTAAACCAACAGCATTCTTTTCCACAAACATCCATTGTTAGGACAATGCTCTCAGACAGAATTTATGAGAAATGGAATTATGTTACCAAGGAGATAGCATTTACTATAATGAAGAGTAGATCCTAGAAAATGGCCCCTTTTACAGCAGCTCAGAGCAGAGCCACAAAAGCAATTGATTGGTCTTGGCATTTAGTCTTATATCAGCTGTGTCATCCATAGCTTCAGGAGTGAGAACACTAATCTAAAGTGACATTTCTGTTCTGGCGGGCTTTTCTGCCCTGATGAAAGCAATTACTTCATTCCTAAATGATAATTTGCAGGAGTTTCAACCACTTTAATTGATAATTTTTTTTTTTTTGTTCTGAGTTCAATTGTGAAGTGATTAGCTGATTTGGTAAATAGAAATTTAAGGTGTGAAATATACAAGTTGCTCCAAGGTAAAGTGCTGTTTATTGGGTGGAGAGAAATTACTTGATAAAACTGCAGCTTTTTTGTCATTTTTATGGAACTGCCAGTTGGTAGCTTAAAGTTCTGGAGGAAAATGAAGAACAAAACACTTTGATTCAGGAGGTTTTTGGCAGACACCAAAGCATGCAATGAATAGTTGGGTCTTGCTGTGGTTCATTCAAGGGTTATTTGAATCAAGGTGAACATTGGTTGAAAAGAATTGTGCGGACCTCTCAGCTTTCTTTATTACTATTCTAATGACTCATTCTGGTATTAAATCCTCTTACTTAAAGTGTTAAGAATAAGAATGCTCATTGGCTAAAACCAATTAATTTAATTATTAAGTTCAAACATACACAAGGCATTTTCTGAAGATGAGGGAAAGCATTCAGTGGAATGGCTTTAATTACTCTTTGGATCTATTTTACCACAAGTCAAAAATAGGTCATGATTATTCTATCAGCATAGATCATAGATCATAGTTTAAAGATTTTAAAGATGCATCTTGATTTTAATACTTTATTGCATGTTAGCAGTTGCACACATTTTTGACAATGTTTTTAAGCAATCAATTTCATGATATTTTCTTACATGGGGGAAAAATAATGGTCATTTCACTTGTTAAATGAGAAAAATAAGGCAAGAATGAAGGTCAAACTGATTTAGCACATCAAACAGTCTTTGTCAGCCTAGCTTAATATATCCTGAGTTTGTGGAACAAATGAAATTTTGCTGCTATGTTACACTTTGCTTCCAAACAACCATTACAACTGGTTTTATATATTGTGTGAGCATCAGACCATCAAACAGTGCATCTTTACTGACGTGTTGCTGCAGCGATGATCTACAGCAGCAATCTGCCATTTATATAAGGGCAAAATGTGCATCTATATTTAGTTGTGAAATTGGCCTATTATACTCTTGATGTTTACAGAGGCTAACATAAATTAATGATGACAGCTATGAGCAGTGCATTAGTTAAGCAGCAGAGTTCTTACCTTGAACTTGAAGGTTCCAGTTTTAACTTCCAGTATGTACTATACTGCTTTCTTCACACATTAAAGGAAGGTTTCTGAAATTATTACCCTTTCTTGAAGAGCATTAAAAGATTTCGGGTTGGGAGTTATGTTGTACATACTCCTACCAGATAACAGTTGTTTATGCATTTCTCAATTATATTACCTTGTAAGAAACATGGTATTTACAATCATGGGGAAAAAAAATACTTCTGAAAGATTTTTATTCTTTTCAGTGGACTGATTTGATTGACTTTGAACTCTCTGTGATGCCAATGTGTGGTGGACTATTTTACTGAAAGTAATGAAGTAAGGACAAGCAGTGCTTATAGAATCTTTACTGTACTTTTTCCCTGGGAAGCTGCCTCATTCAGCTCATGTCAGGGCAGGTGTAGGTACCGGAGTAACTATAGATTTCACCGTTAACTATGACCAGAGATCTGACAAGTATGCAGGTGTTCAAAGGTTCATGAGTTAAAATGCTGCAGCCTTTGATGAATTTTTGATGGCTGCATTTTTAATACAGGTCGACCTTCTTCCTTTGAGGCTGCATGCCAGATTAATTGATAAATAGTAGAAGTCTAGTGCTGGATTCTCCTAAGCAAAACAAGTAGGAAAATCCATAAAAAAAAAAAAAAAACTGCCTGTCTGGCTCCTTAGAAGTACTTTAAAAAGATAAAATTTAAAGTGGTTTTTACCCTACTTTTCCTTTCCCCTAGAGTTAATGACCAAAACCTGCCATGTTCTTTTATAAAGACTAGTTATTGTACTCTAAAAGTTTACATGAAGGTGTTAACTTTGAGGCTTAGAGAGAGGATTTTTATGTAGAGAGAGTATGGATCTGTTGATAATGTCCATATAAGAAATCATTCCATAAATATAATTATAAATTATTTAAAAATAGCTGACAGATATCCGGCTGTGAAGAAGTAATTGAATAAGAAACATTTGACTAAGGTGGCTTACTTCTTCTGTTGGTTCCTCTGTGACAGGAGGAACAGTTCCTCTGTGATACTATTTCTGCTCTGTTATATTCTGTAAATATCCAACTATATTGTTTCTGTAATCACTATCACCATTTCTGTGAAGTAGGAAGCCAAAGAAATAAATTTTGCAAAGCTAAATTTGACAAAGCACAAGAGACAACTTAGTTCTTTTAATGAGTCATCACATCCAAAGTTACCTGTTTTTTCCACCATGGAAAAGTGTCCCAGTGAACAATTGACACCTTTATCCAACTCTGAGACAGCTTCAGAGAGATCGCAAGTGCTAAGTCAATTTCATAATATTGGTTTTGTGATAGTGGCAGTGCCTGTTTTTTTGTTTGTTTGTTGTTGTTGTTGTTTGTTTTTTTTTAAGAAGCAACAAAAACTTTCTTTTAACTTTTTTTTCCTGTCTCATTTCTGGCTCAAGTAGAGTTTCACGATTCAGCCTTGCCCCCACTATGGAGGCCAAAACTGGAAACTGCTGTTGTCCTTCCAAGATTCTTCCCTGCTTCAAATGTTCTGGGTGAGCTCTCCATGGTCCTGGATTTGGAGCTTTGCTTTACAGACAGAGCTTTCAAATTTGTGATGTTTTGGGAGATGCTTTGAAAGATCTTCTTCCTGCTAGGAGTACACATATTCTCTTTCTGATGAATAATTATCATTGCAACTTTGAAGTCTTCCATAGAAGCTTTCACAGTCTTCCCGAGTAACCCACCCATTCCCTTAATTACTGTTTGGATGTTCATTTTTCTCTATAAACAAAATTGCTTGTCAATTTTGAATGCCAGTTTTTTCTACTTTAGGGAACTAAAAAATGATCCTCTATTATTCTTAGCATAGGAAATAACTTATTTATAAACATTTCATCTTCCATTAATGAGACACGCATTTTTTATTTGAACAAGTCACTGAGTATACCTATAGTAAAAGACAGGTAGACCTAGGCATAAGGAGGAACATAATGAAAAATCAATATCTCTGCAATCAAGTAGTTTTATTTCACCTAAGTACACAGTGTGATATGTCAGAACCAGTAGATGGAAATCTTATTGGTGAGAACACAGTATAAATTATAAAGGACCTCAAAGCATAGAACAGTCAGTGTGACATGAGCATGGGTTCTCATTTAACACATCTTAGACAGTATTACTGTGTCCTAGGAGCCACTATAAATATTTTTTTAACTGCCCCAGTTAATTTTAACAGGAGCCTTATGAAGCAGTATTATCATCACATATCACAGGTGAGAAACTGAGGCAAAAGAGGCTAAGTAAGTTGCTCACGTTTGTTAATTATTATGTAATTAGTCATAGAGCCAGGATTTAAGCACAGGCTTTGGAATTCATGCACTTACCCTCTGTCTCCTGCTAGTGTGAAAGACATGCTGAGAGAGGCAACAGACAGAACTTAAAGAAAGTGAGAATCATGAGTTGAGAGAACATGGAGGTATTTAAATAGATAGGCAATTTTAGGGTTATCACCAAGCAAAAGTCAGCCCTCTGATTTAATTTCTACTGTCACTATGTGGGAAGTAAAATTTACTAAAAAATGAAAGTCATAAGTGGCAGTAAAGAAAGGAGTTTGAGAAACAGTTAAAAACATATGTATTTAGAAATATAAAAACTGTAGCCTGAATGAAAAATAAAGTGATAGGAAAGATGCTACTAGTTAAAAGAAAATTGTAAAGAATTCTGGAGGAATAAGGTGATGATCAGATGTGGTACTAAGATTAAAACAGTTAGGCTTTTTCCTAGATATAAAGTTATTATAATAGCAGTCAGTGCCTATAGTGACTTTGCTGGTGGCTCAGATGGTAAAGAATCTCCCGGCAATGCAGGTGACCTGGGTCAGAAAGACCCCTTGGAGAAGGGAATGGCAACCCACTCCAGTTTTCTTGCCTGGAGAATTCCATGGACAGAGGAACCAGCGGGCTACAGTCCACAGGGCTGTATAGAATTGGACAGACTGAGCAACTAATCTCACTTTCACTTTCCATGTTTATGTAACATTTACAACATGGCAGTTGTAAGTAATATATGTCAAGGCATTTAGCACTTGACATATATTAGCTCAATTACTCCTCTGAAGAATATTGTGAAGTATGTTCTACTATAATGTCTGTTTCCCAGATGAGGAAACTGAGGTCCGAAGAGGCTGAGACTTCTGTCCAAGATTGCCAGCTAGTAACTGTGTGATGATGTGGACATGGAGCCCCTACCCCAAACATCTGTGCTTCCAAGAAAGCTTAAGTATAGATTGACTATATTTAGGCATTCTTCAGTCTTATTAAAATTCTCTGTTGTAAAACTCTAAAGTAGATTCTACCACATTTAGAGTTTACAAACTATCTTAATTGTTGGAATATAGAACTGTCCAAGGGACGTTCACTTCTTTATAGTGTATAATACGTTACTATGAAATTATCATGTAAGCCATTGCAGTGGTCCCAGAAGATTTGCCAAATACTAAGGAGATAAGTCCTGGGTGTTCACTGGAAGGACTGATGCTGAAGCTGAAACTCCAATACTTTGGCCACCTCATGCGAAGAGTTGACTCATTGGAAAAGACCTTGATGCTGGGAGGGATTCGGGGCAGGAGGAGAAGGGGACGACAGAGGATGAGATGGCTGGATGGCATCACTGACTCGATGGGCATGAGTTTGAGTGAACTCCAGGAGTTGGTGATGGACAGGGAGGCCTGGCATGCTGTGATTCATGGGGTCGCAAAGAGTCGGACATGACTGAGCGACTGAACTGAACTGACTGACTTGTTTGTCATCCTCATGGTCTGAGATAATAAAATTGAAGTTCAACATAATGACTTAGAATTATAATGTCTACAGTGGCCAAAGTGGATCTCAGAATTCCTTCATTGGAACTCTTTCCATGAAACATACAGCTTGCCAAAGGAACTTAAAATACATGAAGGATTCAAAAAATAACTTTATGTTTAACAAATACTGACTCCTGAATCTTCATTCTTAGTAGACTCTTTTTTGATTGGTTGTTAGGTATATGCTTAAAGGTATAACTTTATAAATGTGTAAAAATTGCTTCAAGATGTTGAATGAAAACATAGATTAAATAGTATTACTTTAACCAAGGATATTTTTAGGATAAGTTAATTCTAGCAACATCAATGGTAGAAAAAGGGCAGAATCCAGCTTTATAACCCTTATAAGAAGAAATTCTATATGTTAGATCATTATTCTTTTGGATGGAGTGATGGATCCCTTTTGGAAATTTGAAAATCATTTAATAAACCCTCAAAAATATACATATATGTGCATTATTTTCCATATGATTTTCAGATATGTATGTGTGTCTTTGAAAATAGTTGTTGATTTGTTGTTGGTGGTAATTATTAGTGAAGATGATACTGTTGTCATCATAGAATTAAAATTTTGATTTATGGAGGATTTTCTGTTATTCAAAGTCTAAGTGGAAGAGCATTAAAGTAGTGGGAAGTTTGGGCCCAAGAAATAACTTACTAGTTAATCATATTTTAGGTGGCAGAGATCAGGCAGTAACATTTACTCACAGTCAATCCATTCTTTCTCTAGTATTTAGAAATGCAACTGTAATGTTTTGATTTAGAACACAATGTACAAATGCAAATTTATGTTAGGTTTTAATGTAGTCCTTAATTCAGTTTGAGAAGTACTTCTAACTAGGCTCTACTTCACAAAAGCAGGCAAAAGATTAATCCACAATCTGTCATTGTCTTAAGGTCTTTAGCTTCATCTATTGTATCAGTGTCTCCACAACCTTTATAATCCTTTGACTGTATTTTATTGCTGTTGCCCTCAAAATCAATTACTACTTATTATAGACACAATGCCCTCATTCTGGAAATCTTCTGTACTGTAGTGTCTGCATAGTGATGTGTTGGGGAGTCATGGAAAACTTTCTTTGTTAAGATTATGGCCAGGAAGATTACTCCAGTAGGGTAACACAGTGTCTATGAAGAGATTTTTTTTTTTAAAGGGGGAGTGATAGAGAAGAAAACCTGATAAGATAATATATGGGAGCACATAAAGTAAATGCTATTTTAGAAAAGTCAAGTGTCAGAGGGCAGTGTTTAAGCGAGGCACCCCAAAACATTAGTGTCCACATACCCCACCTCCCCTAAGTGGACAAAAGAAGTCATCTCCACTCTACTTCACCCTTGGAGCCCACTGGGCTACTCCCTGTGATCTTTGGCTTTTCTACCTTAGGATTAGTTTTTTTCCTTAGTTATTGATACAGTAAATATCAATTTCAGAATGATTGCTTAATCCTCTACTGGTTTCAGGTGAATAGAGAAATTCCCATTATGAATGTTAGTAATATTGATTAGATAACAGATGAATCCATTTGTGACCACTGAGTGACATATATAAGGAAAATTACATATAACATCCATGTGAAACTTCTGGCAAAATTGACCTCCTGAATTATTACCCATTTGCAAAATGAGTCCCTGCTCCATTATTGACCAAATAGCATGTTTAATTTGGCTTGCAAGATTTTCAAAAAATGCCAATTAGTTAACATAAGCTTAAAACGTAACATAAACTTGGAAAGACTATGTAAAAATTCAGATTCTTGTTTTCTAGAAGTAGCAGTAGCTGAAATCTGGCAGCACATGCAAGCCTTCCCCCAAAGCAGCACACACAAGGCTAAAACTGCATATGCTTTCCTTTGCCTGGGCTGTCATCCTCCAGTTCTCCACAGTCAACATCAGGCCTCTTTACTCATTGACATTCCCTGCCTTAACCCTGCAAACCCTTGAGTTAGCAGGCTTGCTCCAGAGCTCCATCACATTCACTTATAGGACCCCCCCCCAAAAAAAAAAAAAAAATATATATATATATATATATATATATAAGCTCAGCCCACCTTCTGGAGTAGTATTTGATTATGAGAACACAAAAAGAGTGAAGCCCTGAACTTGAACCACTGCACTGTACAAGTGGTAGATAAAACATTTCAAGTGACAGTTCTTTGGGTACAACTGACTTAAATGGTGTTAGATAGATTACTTTTATTATATGGGGGTAAAAGGAGGGCTATGAATCATTGTTGTATCCTGAGATGTTGACCTAGATTCAGATTTTACTTGTACTTGGTCAGACTTTAAGGCATCTCTTACTTTTGTGTACCTAGTTATCAATAAGCCACATTGAGCATTTGAATAATTGAATGGAGGTCAGCTAACATTTTGGGAAACAAAATGACATAGCTTTTCCTTATAAATTAGTGATGTTTCCACTGAAGATTATCACCAGAGATACCAGGACAAAGATTTGTCACCTGTGACTGCTTTGACTCTGAAAATGGTAGTGTTAATTGGTCTAGTTCTGAGAAATACATTAGCTAGCTAATGTTGAATATTTTATTAATAGAGTGAACATAAAACCTGTTGGGCTATTAGCCTAGCAAGTATTTGACCAAACATCATGGAGTTATTTAAATTACATAGATACTCAGTAAAACACTTGAAGTGTCTGCAGTGAAAACAGTTTTCCACTATGAACAATATCAGATATGGTCTAAGGTAATATGGAATGTTATTGCTCATATTAAGAGGTTGAAGCCATACTACTGGATTCATTTTAACCTGTTCCTCTGGTCTTGCTCCTCTTGATATTTTATAGTGGGGAAACCAGGATGCTAGATTCAAAGATTTTAAATGCTTTCAAAGCCCAATAAAATGGATACTTACATATGATATTAATAATACCTTGATACTGTAAATATTGCCCAATTATTTATCATCACAGTCTGATTTTGAATTTTATTTTTCATCAGACACACAACAGAGCAATTCAGAGTAGGTGGATTTCTCCTGTCAGATGCTCACATATAACTTCAGTTGTGCCAGATTCTGCCCTCAGCAATGCAAGCAAACTTCAAACAGAAATGTACATAAATAGTTAAAGGAAAATGCTGGATCCCACCTGTTGCCTCTTCTGTGAAGTAATATGTCTATAATGTTTATAAATTTTAATAACCCATACGGGGCTTTATCTTTCAACATTAAATTTATATTATTTTAAAGTTTGACTTTTCTGGGTGATATATTTTATTCTCTAATATCTTAGAGAATCTATCTGTCTATGAATGTATTCTTCTTAATAAAGAATTAAAGTATTCTTTTATCAGCCAATTACCAGTGCATTTATAAAGTTCCATTGAAATCATCATTTTCAATGAGAGGTTTTCTTTATCTGACTGAAGGTTATGATTCTTATTGAGGGCTGGAAGCACATCAGCATTTCATTTGTTAATTCTGTGAACTGTGTTTTTGTTTAGCCTTTGTTCCTCGAGATGGTAATAGAAATAATATTTTAAAATGTGTCCTTTTGAGGATTTAGTCTTCCCCGGTGGCTCAGATGGTAAAGAATCTGCCTGCAATGAGGGAGACCCGGTTCAATTCCTGGTTTGGGAAGATCCCCTGGAGAAGGGAATGGCAACCCACTCTAGTATTCTTGCCTGGAGAATCCCATGGACAGAGGAGTCTGGCAGGACTGCAGTCTATGGGGTCATAAAGAGTTGGACACGAATGAGCAGCTACACTTTTGAGGGTTTAAGATCCCATAGTGATAATAGTTGAATAAACAAAGCCATTAGCTTAAAAATAGATCTATAAATGGGCTTCCCAGGTGGCTCAGTGGTAGAGAATCTGCCTGCCAATTCAGGAGATATAGGAGATGTGGTTCTATCCCTGGATAAGGAAGATCCTCTGGAGGAGGAAATGACAACCCACTCCAGTATTCTTGCCTGGAGAATCCCATGGATAGAGGAGCCTGGTAGAACACAGTCTGTAGGGTCACAAAGAATCGGACACAACTGAGCATACACTCACACACGCATTATAATCACAGTGTTTTAAATTGCTCATAGCTGATAATAGCCAGCATCACCTGTAAATCTTATGTCTCAAAAACAATGACTGTATCTCAGTGCATGGGTAATTGGAGTGAAAAACTTAGCAAGTAAATTATTTTTACTCATTGCACATGAGTTTATGGCATATAAGCCCAGAGGTAGAATTTATGGTTTTAGTGGTCTTTCTCTGGAACTCCTCTTACTGTGGCCCTGGAATTTTGAAGAAAATTTTGGTAGACTTTTGCTGGTTGCGGGGAGGGGGGACGCGGATGAAGTAAAAAGAAAAGCAGTGTTCGTCTGATTGACAGAATCACACGTTCTAAACAGCACTTTTTCACTTCTTTGATTCCAGTTTACAAGCATTGAGAAAGGAGAAGTCCCGGGATGCTGCCCGTTCCCGCCGGGGAAAAGAAAACTTTGAGTTCTATGAATTGGCCAAGTTGTTGCCTCTTCCTGCAGCCATCACTAGCCAGCTTGACAAGGCTTCCATCATTCGACTTACAATCAGCTACCTGAAAATGAGGGACTTTGCTAACCAGGGGGACCCTCCATGGAACTTGCGAATGGAAGGCCCTCCACCTAACACGTCAGTAAAAGGTAAGGTTTCAGCCCCTGTTGATCCTGGAATGCGGTCTGTTGGTGTCTCTGAGATGAAACGTTTACCATCATCCTCTCTTCTTTTCCTGCATATCAAATCCTTTAAAGGGATACAAATGTGGAAATCTGAACTCTGCATGAGAAAGACACCATGTGAAGGTGAAATAAACCTCTTCTATTTCTATTTTATTTTCAAAAAGTCTGTTAGCTTGAATATTCTATCACTTTAAATAAGGTTTCAGGGAAATGAGATTGAAATGACTTACATTAAAATGTTTCTTGGGTTTAACTTATGATAATACATGCAAATTATTATTAAGTAGGGGGTGGGTAAGAGAATATTTGGTAAAGGTTAGGACTAACATTTTCTGATTTTTAGTTACCAAAGAGAGGCAGGGAGCAGAGTACAGTTGTAGCAGGCATTTTGAATAATGATTTTATTGACTAACAAAGTGATCAATCTATGTATTGTTTCAACTCTTTAGACATAGTTCCTACAATTTATAAATATAAACATGTATTTATGCTCCTAATCCTGGATGTACTTACCCTTAAAATTTATTAAAACTTTAGGTAGGTTTTTTTTACCCTGATACTTAAGAGGGTTATTTTCTTGCATGCTCTTGAAACATCTAATAATTAATGAGATTTTAAGCATATGAATATGCATGCATGTGTTTATTGATGTACATGTGATGTTGGCCACTGATTTTCTTTCTTTAACAATATCACTCAAGGCATGGAATGGGATCTGTTGGTTTTTCTGCTTTAGTTTTGTATCTAGGCCCTTGATGAGCATGGAATAACTGGACATGGGATGGAATTGCAGGCAGCCTCCTCTGGGGGAGGAATTAGATTCTTAGCTATGTGATTACACCTTGATGACCACCTGTGAAGTCCCTGCGTTCTTGCTGTTGTAGGGAAGGATACTGGAGGAAGCTATAACGTCTCATAGGATTCAAATAAAATGAAAGTGCAACAGCGGTGACTTGACAATTCTGTGCTAAGAGGTGTAATAATATGTATGTAGATACCTGTGAGAATCTGTTTACATCTTTGCTATTGTTACTTAGGGATTGTGTTTCTTATGCTTATTAGACAAGGAAAATTTGAATGCAAATTGTAACAAGTTATTTTTCTGTGGGGCAGAGGTTGGCATACATTTTCTGTAAAGGCCCTATATAGTAAATATTTTAGTTTTGGGGGAGTACTCAACTCTGCCATTGTAGAATGAAATCAATCATAGATAACACATAAACAACAAAGAATGGCTGTGTTCTAATAAAACCATACTTGCAAAGCAGGCAGCTGCCACCAAATTTGGCCCACAAGCCATAGTTCACAGACTCCTGCTCTAAGTATAAGAATGACATTTGAAGGTTGAGAAGAACATACAACAGAGATAGCTCTCAAGGGCAGGGTGTCAATATGAGGAAGCACATGACAAATAGACCAAGGCACGTTCATGCTTTCCTTACATAGCCCTTCTACCCTTAAGAATGTTGATGTCAACTTGGTAATATACCAGTCCATGTTCCAGATACTAAAACAGGGCAATTTTCCAAAGCCAAGGATGTGAGTATGATCCTAGTAAATACTTAAGAGTCTATTTAGTAGGTTGTCTTTGTGTTTATTCCAAATCATGTAAGAGGCATGGATACATGTAGCAGGTTAGAAATCACAAAAAAATAGAAAATATATTCTTAATCTTTTTATTCAATTCAAAATACATTGACTGAGGAACTTATATTAACTTGTTTAACATAATTACCTTTTACTTCCATCTTTTCTTTAAGAGAGTTGGTAGCTTATAGGCTTCCTTGGTAGTGGTTACTGCCAAAGTAGAAAAATCTAGTGGTTCCATGGTCTGTCTACTCTTCTTGTTCTTGTTTAGTCGCTCAATCATGTCTGACTCTTTTGTGACCCCCCTGGACCATAGTCCACCAGGCTCCTCTATCCATGGGATTTCCCAGGCAAGAATACTGGATTGGGTTGCCACTTCCTTCTCCAGGGATCTTCCTGACCCAGAGATCGAACCCATGTCTCCTGAACTGGTGGCTGGTCTCTTTACCACTGAGCCACCAGGGAAGCCCTGTTCATTCTTCTACAATGTGATGATTCTGCTTGCTTTTGGAATCATGGCCTTTTAGAGATGCACACTTATAGATAATACAGAACTAAGCCCTCATTTAACAGGTGAGGGAAATGATGTAGAAAGGGCTTACACTTAAGTATGAGAAGATCTAAAACTAGAATCCCATTGTTTTGCTTTTCTGTCTAGGGCTCTTCCTATCAGATATTATTTCTAGCAATAATATTTGATTTCTATCACCATCATCAAACATTCCAGGTGCAAATACTCTTAGCTTTGGACTATGGCTAATAATTCATTTTTATTTTGTGACCTTCAGTCAACTCAGCTCTGTAAATACTAATGATGAAGATGGATAAAAATAAGATAAAATACTATCTCTGCTCATAGGATAAGTTCAGTCTATAGAGGAACATGGTGATGTCAGTGAGAAAAGTGGGAAGATTGGAATTTATGTACCAGACTTTATTATTTAAAAAATTTTATCCAGATTATCACAGATCATCCAGTTGGCACATGTTTACTCCCTCTATTAGAAATCTGATGATAGTCTAGAACTGAAGTCTATACTGTACTGAAGTATGGGACTTGATACTATTTACTCTGGCTCTCAAAGTTTGCTAGGAATGCAATGGGTGCTTTCTGTAAGCTGGTTCTGCTGTACAATATATGTATATTTTATTGCTTTCCTCTAGTTCTTTAATGCAAACCTACTATTCATTCTGATCAAACATTCATGAAACAACAACATCAAAAGAAATTCATTTTAATTTGCTAAGGTCTTCTATGTTGTGCCCTTGAAGAAGTTCATATGGATAAACAAGCTTATATAAATAGCCTCCAGCATCATGTGAAGTGCAGTTCATAATCCAACAATAAAACAGTAGACATTATACTTCGTGCTTCTCCGAGCAGTCTCTTGAATAAACCTAAAGGCATTTGGAAATTTATATGAAAAGTGCTTACACGATGTAGGCAGCATCTTTTTAATGTGATGAGTTGTTCATGTTAATAATTAAATTTCAAAGCTTAAATTTAAATTTGTCCCAAACAACTATATAGAAATTTAATTATTTTAATTTACTGCTTCAGAAAGCTTCTTTATTCTGCCTTGTGTTCATCATATCTTTTCTTAAAAGTCTATAAAGGTTGATGAGTTTGTTTTGTGATGCCCATTGTGTACAGATTATTGCAAGTTATGCTTGCAGAAAGCACACTCAGGTGGTAGTGTGTAATATGTCCTGAGTCAATTACTCCATGGAAATGATATGTTAAGCAATTGGAAGTTAACAGATAGTTTTTTCCATTATTTTAGAAATATCTCTATTGTTATAATACAGATCAAATCTACAATGAACATTATGCATTATTCAAGAAATGACCAGGCATTCTCAGCAGTGTTTCAGCTAAATAACTGATGATGGTAACCTTTAAAGAAATCTCTTTGTGGTGACTGTTGGTAAATCACTTCTCCATTCATAGTAATCTCTGTTTAGAGGCTATCTGGAAGCCATTATATCTTTTATTAATCTTAAAAGCAATGGCTGCTGATTTGACATTTGCTAAAAGTAGATAAATTTTCTGTCTTTCTAATACCACAGACTTCAGTCAGTTTTTGGAGTATATCTGTGTCTGCTGCAACTCTATTAATCCAGGAATATTTACCACTATAAGCCTAAGTTTTATTTCACTTTAAACATTGCAGCTTTTAAACAACAATTTTCCTTTATGTGTGACAGGCCGCAATCTTACAGTATGTAAAATACAAGACATATTTAGCTTTTGGAAGGGAACAATTGAAAACTATGGAAGACAACTTGTGATTAAAATTGACTGAACACATTAAGGAAGAACTTGAATATTTTCATGGAATTTCCTTACACTATTTCAGGTATCTATGTGGTTTAATGTAGATGTTTCTGAGAGGAGAAACTTTCAAGTCTTTATTTAAGCAACATAGAATCTACTCTTAGCCAAAGACCATACTGTTACTTAAGCAATGATGTCTAATGGATTCATTTACGTTATTCATGTAGGGTAAATGAGTATAGGACATCCTTCAGAATAACACTGAATTACTATGATAATGATTGTCTCTGAGATATAAATAGTATTTTATAAAATGGTTCTAGTTCCATAGAAGGTGGAGATTCCAAGACAGGCTGAATGATAGACCTTCTTGGTTTAAGCAGCTCAAAGGTCTTGATTTCCCTTCTGGCATTTTACTGTGTGCTGACATTATGTTACCTCTCCCAAGTGACATTCATGTTTAGGGGCAAGTGTCATATTCCTTGTTATTAAAAAGTCATGTAAAATGAAAATACTTAGAAGCAGTACATGGCATGTATATCAACCTGTGGTAGTCTTTATTTTCAAACAGCTACATGCCTAATGGTGACTCCTTAGGTTCTGAAAAAAAGCTTCCTATTGCTCTTCCCTGGTAGCTCAGCTGGTAAAGAATCTACGTGCAATGCAGAAGATGTCAGTTTGATTCCTTGGTCAGGAAGATGCCCTGGAGAAGGGATAGTCCACCCACTCCAGTATTCTTGAGTTTCCCTAGTGACTCGGGTGGTATAGAATCCACCTGCTCTGTGGGAGACCTGGGTTCGAACTCTGGGTTGGGAATATTCCCTGGAGGAGGTCACAGCAACCCACTCTGTATTCTTGCCTGGAGAATCCCCATGGACAGAGTAGCCTGGTGGACTACAGTCCATGGGGTCACAAAAAGTCGGACTCGACTGATCGACTAAGCACAGCATAGGCCTAGGAGAATGGGAGAGAAGATGGAAGCTTGTTTGGTTCCTATTCTTAACTCCATTATTTTTGTAGACTGAGAGCCTGACTCTCTAGTCTAGACTCCAGTTTTATTTGCCTCATCCCAAGGTCAGTGGTGGCACCACATGGAAACAGAGCCTTCCAAAATCCAAGCTGACAATGCTCTTTGCTGTTTATTTTGGTAACAGGTGACAAGTTTTACTAGTATATGGAAATATGCTATGATATAACTGCCTTTCTGGGTTTCCCTGGTAGCTCAGCTGCTCAGCTGCTAAAGAATCCTTCTGCAATGCAGCAGACCCAGGTTTGATTCCTGAGTCTAGAAGATCCCCTGGAGAAGGGATCGACTACCCACTCCAGTATTCTTGGGCTTCCCTAATGGCTCAGACAGTAAAGAATCCACCTGCAATGCAGGAGACCTGGGTTCAAATACCTGGGTTGCGAAGATCCCTGGGTTGGAAAGATCACCTGGAGGAGGGCATGGCAACCCATTCCAGCAATCTTTTCTGGAGAATCCCATGGACAGAGGAAACCTGGCGAGTCATAGGTGTCAAAGAGTCGGACACAACTGAGCCACTAATCACAACTGCCTTTCCTTAGATATGCTTCCAGGAAGGATCTTTAATTATATGCTATAATCCCTTTATATCTTTCTGACAAAGTTATTACTTCTGAAAGTTCATTTTTTTGTGTTAAAATTATCTTTATCCTTTTAATATTTTTCACACATACAAGCTTTATTATAAAATTGTAAGCTCAGTTTATGAAACTTAAAAAGTAAAAAGATAGAAAAAATTCACCTATAATGTTACCACCCAGACAAATACCATTGATAGTATTTTGATGGATTTCCCTTTCTTCTGTACATTTTAAATATTAAACAAAGGTTAGTTTTTAATCTTACTTTTGCACACACAATATCTTATATCCCACCCTTTTCACTTAATATTCATGAGCATTTTCTCATTGTGCACATGTTTTTTAACATAATTTTTCATGGTTGTATAAATAAATCACTATATGAACCACTTTAAATCTTTTTGAAACACAGTAGTAAGTGAATGAATGAATGAAAAGTGAAAAAATGAATGAGATTTCCCTATTATATAATTCATTTCACTGTTTTTCTTTTGTTGTTTACAATTTGGCAAACAGTGCTACAATGAACATCTTTGTGCATACTGCATTTAGTGGGTTCTTTTTTTTAAAATTAATTTATTTTAATTGGAGGCTAATTACTTTACAATATTGTAGTGGTTTTTGCCATCCATTGACATGAATCAGCCATGGGTGTACATGTACCCCCCATCCTGAACCCCTCTCCCACCTCCTTCCCCATCCCACCCTCAGGGTCATCCCAGTGAACTGGCCCTGAGCACCCTGTCTCATGCATTGAACCTGGGCTGGTGATCTATTTCACATGTGGTAATATACATGTTTCAATGCTATTCTCTCAAATCATCCCACCCTCACCTTCTCCCACAGAGTTCAAAAGTCTGTTCTTTACATCTGCATCTCTTTTTCTATCTCGCATATAGAGTCATCGTTATCATCTTTCTAAATTCCATATATATGCATTAATATGCTGTATTGGTGTTTTTCTTTCTGACTTACTTCGCTCTGTATAATAGGCTCCAGTTTCATCCACCTCATTAGAACTGATTAAAATGCATTCTTTTTAATAGCTGAGTAATATTCCATTGTGTATATGTACCACAGCTTTCTTATCCATTCATCTACCGATGGACACCTAGGTTGCTTCCATGTCCCAGCTATTGTAAACAGTGCTGTGATGAACACTGGGGTACATGTGTCTCTTTCAATTCTGGTTTCCTTGGTGTGTATGCCCAGCAGTTGGATTGCTGGGTCCTATGGCAGTTCTATTTCCAGTTTTTAAAGGAATCTCCACACTGTTCTCCATAGTGGCTGTACTAGTTTGCATTCCTACCAACAGTGTAAGAGGGTTCCCTTTTCTCTGCACCCTCTCCAGCATTTATTGTTTGTAGACTTTTTAATAGCAACCATTTCTCTGATAATGCGTGATGTTGGGCATCTTTTCATGTGTTGGTTAGCCATCTGTATGTCTTCTTTGAAGACATGTCTGTTTAGTTCTTTGGCCTATTTTTTGATTGGGTCATTTATTTTTCTGGAATTGAGCTGCAGGAGTTGCTTGTATATTTTTGAGATTAATTCTTTGTCTCTGCATCTATTGAGATAATCAACGGTTTTTATTTTTCAATTTGTTAATGTGGTGTATCACATTGATTGACTTGCAAATACTGAACAATCCTTGCATCCCTGGGATAAAGCCCACTTGGTCATGATGTATGATCTTTTTAATATGTTGTTGGATTCTGTTTGCTAGAATTTTGTTAAGGATTTTTGCATCTGTGGTTCATCAGTTTTATTGGCCTGTAGTTTTCTTTTTTTGTGGCATCTTTGTCCGGTTTTGGTATTAGGGTGATGGTGGCCTCATATAATGAGTTTGGCAGTTTACCTTCATCTGCAATTTTCTGGAAGAGTTTGAGTAGGATGGGTGTTAGCTCTTCTCTAAATTTTTGGTAGAATTCACCTCTGAAGCCATCTGGTCCTGGACTTTTGTTTGTTGGAAGATTTTTTTTTTTTTATTACAGTTCGATTTCTGTGCTTGTGATGGGTCTGTTAAGATTTTCTGTTTCATCCTGGTTCAGTTTTGGAAGCTTATACTTTTCTAAGAATTCCTCCATTTCTTCCAAGTTGTCCATTTTATTGGCATATAGTTGCTGATAGTCATCTCTTATATTCTTTGTATTTCTGTGTTATCTGTTGTGATTTCTCCATTTTCATTTCTAATTTTGTTGAGTTGATTCTTCTCCCTTTTTTTCTTGATGAGTCTGGCTAATGGTTTGTCTATTTTATTTATCTTCTCAAAGAACCCGCTTTTAGTTTGTTGATTTTTGCTATAGTCTCCTTTGTTTCTTTTTCATTTATTTCTGCCCTAATTTAAATACTAGCCTTTTGTTTTCTTTAGTTTTGCATCATGATGGGATGAGCATTGTTAATATCAGCACACACCAATAGGATCTCCATGTCTGATACAGGACAGGAAGGGCTTTCTAATAAATGTGGGCTTAATACTGGTAGAGTAAGTCTCTGAGACTTTAATTCTGTAAAGTTTCACATGCTATCAGGAAAAGCTTTACTGTCTATGAATGAGGAGACTGCATTGTGTGTTTGGCATGAAGAATATAAAAAGCACTGCTGGGTTCTTGCCACATGCTGCTGTTGCAGTGTTTGTTCATCATTCTTTTCAGTGCATTTGGCACTATTGAGTATCCTGAATTGGCCTCAACTCCAAACACCAACTCAAAGAAAGCACATTTATGGGTGTGTGACTGTGAACATGTGAAAATTCAGGTGTGCTAGTTAGCTATGGGTTTACCCGGTGGCTCAGTGATAAAGAATCTGCCTGTCAATGCAGGAGACACTAGTTCGATTCCTGGGTTAGCAAGATCCCCTAGAGAAGGAAATGGCAACCCACTCCAGTATTCTTGCCTGGGAAATCCCATGGACAGAGGAGCCTGGAGGACTATAGTCCATGGGGTCACCAAAGAGTTGAACATGACTTAGCAACTAAAGAACCACAACAACACAAAGTTGGCTATACTGGCAGGGCAACAAGCAATCACAGCATCTCAGTAGTATGAAATAAAGCTTTTACTCTTCTCATGGCTTCACATAGTCTGGGGGTTGGCAGACCTAGGCTGGGCTCAGCTGTGTGGGTTCTACTTTTTGCCATAGCTCTGGCTGAACTTTATTTCCTGCTTAGGGTTCAGTTCAGGTCTGCCTCCTGCCAAGCAGCAGCAGATACTTGTAGGAGAAGCTCTTTTCATGGTGCTGGCAAAAGTATAAGAGGGGTGAACAAAAACAATATCTCTTGTGGGGATTTTTGTGGAGACTTCTGGGAATGTGGACAAAAGAGTGCCTGTGTACTTTCTTGTATCCTACATCAGGATTCATCAGTCTGTTCCTCTCTGAATAGTCATCTCCTTTTTCTCTAGCGTCACTGACTGCCCCATACCAAACATTTATGCCTTTGTACATGTCATCATCTGACTGAATTGTCCTTTCCTTCTTTTGGTTTTGCTGAACTCTCATTCATCTTCCAAAAGCCAGCTTAGATTTACTTGCTTAATAAATATTCTCTCCTTCCCAGAATGTTGGTCATTTCTTTTATAGGTTACCAAAATACCTTCTGTTGCTTTAACATGAATTCATAATTCATTATATACTTCTCTCCCTATATTTACACTACGAACTATTTAAGAGAACAGTTTGGGTCATCTTATGTATGTTTATGTCCCCATGTGCAGTACCCAGGAAAGTAAGTATTCAGCCATGTTTTCCAATTAAATTGTATAGAATTGGATTGTGCTTTGGCATTGCTATTGACAGAGCTAAACAGTGCTGATGGGAGCTATGGGTTGGGCCTATGTCCTAGGCTAGGAAGAAGAAAAAAAGGGAGAGTAAAAACACAAGGCAGGGCAGAAGAAAAATGTATAGAAAATGATGGAGATAGTGTGAAACTAAGGGGAAATTAAACAATGTGTGGGGTAGGAAGAACTAGGAGGAGTGGTATCCCACCTCTGCCCCATACTGTCTCCAACTCTGGGATCAGTCATACTGTGAAATGGCCTTCCCCTGCCAACATGTTTCTCTCATGTAATGTGCAGGCTGAGGAACGTTAAAACAAAAAATGGTGTAAAGAAACCCTAAGTGTCTTGAGTATATGGATTCAAGTCTATTTAACACATCTGAGTACCTTCTCTTAGTAAGTCCTCTGAGTCGTCTGCTGAATATTGTGGGGGCATATAAAGAAAGTATGAGGCACGGACCTGACCTTGAAGGTATTTACCATTTCTTGAGAAATAAATTTTGGAAAAAAAGGGGAAGAAGGAAGATGAGAGCTTTTGACACAATTAAATATACCATGTGACCTGGATTAATAAAACCCTATCTAGACCTCAGTTTTCTCATTTGAATTTTCTTTTTGTCAGTGATTCTGATCTGGATGATGACTTATCCTCTAACCCGAGACCCAAAATTCCTTTAGCAATTTAGCAATTATTGTCTCAAATTAACTTTTTCTGGGACTATGGGATTTCTTGAAGCTATTTATTAATAACTTCAAAAGCCACAGGCTCTACCTCTTCACATTCTACTAGTATTTCTACTTTCCTTCTTTTACCTAATTTCCCTTTCTGTGAATGTATGTCTTGCCCTGTGCTATAGGTTAAAATATATATGATATAGTTTCTTCTCTTAGAAATATTTATCTGGTGATTATCAGGATTTGCATATGTGCAATCATTATAAATAAGAGAGAATAATAAGCACACAATCAAGTTTTAAATTAGTCAAATGCCAAACATATGATGTAGGCAAAATATTAATCTAGAACTTTGTATACTTTTGATTTATTTTTACACTTGACAGAATTTTAGGGAGCGTACTGAAGTTTTGTATCACATTCGATTTAATTTAAGAAGTCTCCCATTACTTGATAATGTAATATTTTAGTCATGGGATCCTGTGGCATTGCCTAACGTGGCACTGTACTCACTTATTTAGGACTTTCAAGTTTATGTGCTCTGTTCTTTAGGGCTGAAATTCTCTAATGGCTTTTGTTAGCCCTATCACCTTTTGCAAAGCACAATATATAGTTTCAGCACTCTGCAGATAACAATATTTTATGGGCATAGCAAAGAAAGGAGTCACCTCTGACTGCTTTATATGATTGAAATTGTACTGTGGCTTTAATTTTCAGAAACAGCTTTCTAGATACTGTGCATAAGTCTTAGCTGTACCTTAATAAACATGTGATGACCTCCACCTGTAAAACTAATGTGGCTTTGAATACTGATTGACCACAGCTTTTCACATCCTTTCTGGGTCCATAATATGTCAGTGAATGTCAGAGCCTGGACAGGAGAAGAGGGCCAGTAGAATCTTGGGTTTAAGGATTATATAGATCATGTGTTTTGGTCTCTTCATTACTGTGTTGAACATACTAATATAGAAAGAAATTTAATGATACAAAGTCAGTAACAAGCACAGGAATGGAATTTGAACCTCTGGAATCCCAATTTGGCACGTTTTCCTCCATTTCTAAGTCTAGCATATGTCCCAGCTGTCCACTGGCATTTCTTTTTCCTCTTTCCATTATACATGAACATTTGTGCACATATATGGCTCATGTGTGGAAATCTACCCTTTTTAGGTCAAACGTTACCACTGTGTCCAAATTCAGAAAATGTTTTTAAGCTATTCAAAGGTGAAATATTTAAAATTCAATGAAAAGAATTCTTTTAAAAAGGTACTAAAAGCTAAAATTAGAGGAAGTTTTGTGAAAAGTATATGGGGACTCTCTGTATCAACTTTGCAACTATTTTGTACATCTAAAATCATTCCAAAATCAAAAGATTATTAAAAAAAAAAAAAAGCACTATTATACTCTCATAACAGAAACTTAAGCAAAACCAATCTCACCCCATATGGAAACTTGTGTCCCAGTTTCCTACTTTTTCAGTTGGTCACTGTTGAATCCATACAGATTAACCTTCTCTAGGGCTTCATAGTTGGTTGCAGTATTTAAGGAATTTGATTAGCCAGCAATTTCAATAACATCGGGATATGGAAGAAATAGTGGCTTCCCTGGTGGCTCAAACGGTAAAGCATCTTCCTGCAATATTGGAGACCAGGGCTCAATTCCTGGATCTGGAAGATACCCTGGAGAAGAAATGGCAATCCACTCCAGTACTCTTGCCTGGAAAATTCCATGGACTAGTAAGCTACAGTCCATGGGGTCACAAAGAGTTGGACATGACTGAACGACTTCACTTTCACTTTACTTTCATGGGAAAAAAGAAAATTGATTAACTTTTTACATATGGTTTTCTTAAAAGCTTTGTAAATAACTTACTTCCATCAGTAAGGAGTCTGATTATTCTCCCTCCTTTTTTCACCGTGACTAGTGTAGCATTGTCTATTATTCTTAACTTGGTCAAATGTTGCCTAAATGGAAAGTTGGAAAGCCAAGACAGAAACTAGTTATAGAGTTCTAGGACAGAGTTGACAGACTTTTTCTGTCAAGGACCAGATAGTAAATCATTTAGTTTTTGTGGTCCACAGAGTATTTGCTGCTGTGACACAACTATTACATCACAAAAGCAGCTACGGACAATTAGTAACTGAATGAGTGTGACTATATTTGAGTGAACTTTTATTAGATCCCAGATTTGTGGACACTTGGATCTAATTATAACATATAATAAGATATTTTTATGGTTTTCTTAACTGTTAAAATTTTTTTAAATTCTTTATGGATTTTTATGGATTATACAGAAATAGATGGCAGGCTGGATTTGACCTGCAGACTGTAGTATGCCAACTCCTGAAAAGAGCATTTGAACTGGAAGAGTCTTAGTTACCTTTTTAGAACCCATCATAGTAGAAAGCATACTGCTAGTTATAAAAGGCTGGGTCTTGTGTTTGGTACATAGGTATAGTGATAACAATAAATGGCAAATAAAATGAAGTTTTTTTAAAAAATATATTCAGAGCTAATGTATGTTTACCTAATGAACTTACTATAGTGGCCAACATAACAGAATTGTGTGCCAGCCAGGGGTACCATGTTGCATAGTTTTCTAGGTTTCCTTGGGTGTATGCTATCTTCTGCATAGCATACATTGCAGAAAAATTAAGAGTAAGTCATTTTAAGTCATTGGCATGGTCTGGCTTACTGTTTTTCTCTGCTTCCTCAATTTAATGTTGCATATAATCCAAATTAGGGCTCTTCAGATAGTTGTCTCTAGATGCAGGATCTTATTAAAGAGAAACATGATTAAAGCTTTGTCCACCTCAGACTATTGTTTGATCATTTTGACTTAACTAATAAAACAACTGGTCAGTTCAGTTAAATAATTGTTTTTATTTTCCTACATAATTTATTATTTGCCTGACCATGGCAGAGGAGGGGCTTAAGGCATGATATGGCTATAACCATCATGAAAAACTTAGTAGAAATAAGAAATTTGAGATGTGTATATCAATAATCCAGTATTATTATCAGCACTAGAATGAATAAGATTGCTAAAGCTGAGCTAGTCATTTGCAGGTAGAGTTGAACACATCTACAAAACCATGGGTACCTGAAGTGAAGACATATGGCTAAACTGTCTAGTATAATTTAATTTTCACAACTTATCGACCTAAACATTTTACTAAAAGAACCAAACGCTGTCACTTGAAAATAGCTGCTGTGGTCTCCGCCATTGTCTGTTGAGATCAGTTGATCACTAGGTGCTGAAAGAGGGCTCAGACGGTGAATGCTACTGTGTGCAGAAGTTGGAAGAAACTGAAACTCATGATTTCATAGTCAGAACTTGAAAAAGCACTGCAGAGACTTAAAAAAGTATTCAGTACTGTTTTGTAATTAAATCACATTCCTCATATATAATTTTACACTTTGGGAAATATGGCTGTGTTGAATATCAGCACTGATGATGAAAACAGACTGTGTACACAGTTTGGGTTTTATATAAATACTTTAAAATACTGGCTTTCTTCTATTAAAATAGATGAATACTATCCAGGTTTTAACAAGAATTTTAGCATAAAAGCAAAATTACTGTCATTTTCCATTTTGAAAAGAGATGCGAATATCTCATGAAAAAAATTGTAAAGCACAGTATATGCTAGAGAGTTATGAAAGGAAAATGGAGATGCCAGTGCAGGTAAGTCTCACTTTGGGCATACTCAGGAACTTTTGTAAAGATGTACAGTGATATTTTCTTACCTGACACCTGACCTAATGTGTTTTTCATTGTATGTACAATGAATACTGAGCTCCTAAAGTAGCAGAAAACTCTAACAAGTTGCTCAGCCTTTGCTATTCTATTGCACTCATCTCACACGCTAGTAAAGTAATGCTCAAAATTCTCCAAGCCAGGCTTCAGCAATACATGAACCGTGAACTTCCAGATGTTCAAGCTGAGTTTAGAAAAGGCAGAGGAACCAGAGATCAAATTGCCAACATCCTCTGGATCATTGAAAAAGCAAGAGAGTTCCAGCAAAACATCTATTTCTGCTTTATTGACTATGTCAAAGCCTTCAACTGTGTGGATCACAATAAACTGTGGAAAATTCTGAAAGAGATGGGAATACCAGACCATCTGACCTGCCTCTTGAGAAACCTGTATGCAGGTCAGGAAGCAACAGTTAGAACTGGACATGGAACAACAGACTGGGTCCAAATAGGAAAAGGAGTATGTCAAGGCTGTATATTGTCACCCTGCTTATTTAACTTAGATGCAGAGTACATCATGAGAAACAATGGGCTGGAGGAAGCACAAGCTGGAATCAAGATTGCTGGGGAAATATCAATAACCTCAGATATGCAGATACTACCACCCTTATGGCAGAAAGTAAAGAGGAACTAAAAAGCCTCTTGATGAAAGTGAAAGAGGAGAGTGAAAAAGTTGGTTTAAAACTCAACATTCAGTAAACTAAGATCATGGCATCTGGTCCCATCACTTCATGGCAAATAGATGGGGAGACAGTGGAAACAGTGTCAGACTTTATTTTTTTGGGCTTCAAAATCACTGCAGATGGTGATTGCAGCCATGAAATTAAAAGACACTTACTCCTTGGAAGGAAAGTTATGACCAACGTAGATAGCATATTAAAAAGCAGAGACATTACTTTGTCAACAAAGGTCCATCTGGTCAAGTCTATGGTTTTTCCAGCAGATGTGAGAGTTGGACTATGAAGAAAGCTGAACACCAAAGAATTGTTGCTTTTGAACTGTGGTGTTGGAGAAGACTCTTGAGAGTCCCTTGGACTGCAAGGAGAGCCAACCAGTCCATCCTAAAGGAGATCAGTCCTGGGTGTTCAGTGGAAGGACTGATGCTGAAGCTGAAACTCCAATACTTTGACCACCTGATCGAAGAGTTGACTCATTGGAAAAGACCCTGATGCTGGGAGGGGTTGGGGGCAGGAGAAGAAGGGGACGACAGAGGATGAGATGGCTGGATGGAATCACCGACTTGATGGACATGAGTTTGGGTAAACTCTGGGAGTTGGTGATGGACAGGGAGGCCTGGCATGCTGCGATTCATGGGGTTGCAAAGAATCGGACACGACTGAGCAACTGAACTGAACTGAGCTGAATTTATGTTTGCCGAGTGATCAGATCAAACCTTTTTGTTGTGAGTCACATTTTTTGTTCTATGAATATCTCATCTAGGGAAACTTAAATAATGCCTTTACAAGATGAGAAGAGTGAACTCTTGTAGTGAGTTCTAACAGCCTATAATAAAGGCACTGTCCTTGAAAAAAAAGGCCAGCGGAGCCACCAAAATGTATGAATGCAGTGGAAGCTAATTATCCCAGTCATCTTAATGTATCATCAGAATGCCTTGTTAGTGGCAAGGTCTTGATCAATGAAGTCGGACTCTCCTAAGTTCAAATCTTTGTGACACTGAAAAAGTGAAATCTCTTTGGCCTCAGTTTTCTTTTAGAAAAAAATGATGCAGTTAGGCCTGAGAATCCAACTAGTCTCATGTTATAGTAATCCCAGGCTGTTTTGGGAGGCTTAAGTTCACATAGAAACTACTGAAGACATGTTAGGATTCCTATTGATAATATTTATCAAATGTTAAAGGTAAATTTCCTTTTTTGGTGTGTGTAAGACTGTATTTCCAAAATGATGATAATCAGAAGGAAGAAAATGTCAACATGTTGCATTTGTTTTGAAATACTTTTGGAGTTTCTAAGATGTGAAAACTCTTAACTTGTATCATATGACAGAGTAGAGGAAATTTGGAGCCTTTCTTAAGTAACACAGGTGATTTGTGAGGTTATGACAACTTAGTGTTATTTGATTCCTTAGAACAAGGATAACAAGGTCTATAAAAATTGATTATTATTAGTATGTGGTTATTTCCTCGAGAGCACTCGAAGACTGTTTCTGAAATGAAGGGTTATATAATAAAAGAATGAATATAGTTGATATTGTCCCTTCCCAGGAGTTTGGCTTTATAGATAAAATCTTAGAGTAGGTTTTGTTTATTTATCAGAATATAATTGCCTTACAATGTTATGTTTGTTTCTGCTATACAATGAAGTGAATCAGTTATACGTATACATGTATCTCCTCCCTCTTGGACCCTCTCTCCCGCCCCAAACCCCATCCCACACATCTACATCATCACAGAGCATGGAGCTGAGCTTCCTGTGCTGTGTAAGCACAGGTTCCCACCGGCTGTCTGTTTTACATATGGTAATATATTTATGTCAAACCTAATCTCCCAATTCATCCCACTCTCCCCTTCCCTTGCTGTGGCCACAAGTCTGTTTTCTATGTCTGCATCTCTATTCCTGCCCTGGCACTAGGTTTATTTGTAACATTTTTCTAGATTCTACATGCATGCATTAATATACAATATTTGTTTTTCTCTTTCTGACTTACTTCATCTGTATGACAGACTCTAGGTCCATTCCACACCTCTACAAATGACCCACCTTTATTCCTCTTTATGGCTGTGTAGTATTCCATTGTATATATGTACCACATTTCTTTATCCATTCTTCTGTTGATGGACACTTAGGATAAAAATTTTTTGTTTTTTTATCAGTAGAGATGAGGAATGAGTTTCATTTTCCATTTTACTCTGCTATTCATCCTATTTGAATACTTATTATATTACACGACTCTGTGTTAGGCTCTATGGGGGATGCAAAGAAGAAAAAAAAAAATGAACCTTCTCTTCTGGGAGTTTGTAATCTAATGAGAGTGACCCACATGCTCACAAAATAATAAAGAATGATATTATTCATGTTGAAAGATGTCTAAGCAAAGTACTGTGTGATGACAGACATGTGATTAATGGCAAATGGAGAGACCAAGAGGTTAGCCTTTAAACTGGACTTGAAAGATGGGTAGGATTTTAAATTGCAGTTTTTCATAGGTGAGCATATTGAATCTATGTAAAGCACCTTAAAATACATATAATTTTATTATTCTCCAAGAAAATTATTGTACTTCATGAATTTCTACTTTTAAATAAGTATTTTTTTCCAAGTCATTATTTTAGATACCCATTGGTGTTAGATAATCTATTTTGCATAAATAGAGTTGTAAACATGGTGATATTTCATGAGGATTGTGCTCCCTTAGTTAAGTAAGCTTGTGAAGGTTTTTCCTTTAAGAAGAGTATTTTACACTGAATATCCAAATGCCATGTAGAACATGGGGTACTTGTATACATTTCTATTATCTGACAATAATCTCAAATAACCAAAAGCATGAATCACACACTGAACTTCTCAACTGAAAGCTTAAATATAATCTAGCATATTTCTTCTAATATCTTAGTTTTTTATATAGTTGGAAGAAAGGCTGGAGTGAGGTGTATTTTTTAATTTCACAATCCTAGTGTATATAAGGTGTGTAGTTCAGCATCTAAAACCTGAATATAGGAAGGCTCAGATCAGAAGGATAGCTGCCATCCTGGGAGCCTCTCTTCAGTGAAACAGCCACAGTTCAAGGTTGCCGCTGGAGCAGTGGCCAGAATCAAGTGCTCCCCTTGGAACCCGGCGGACACATTGAAACCTGAAACTGGGAGGGAAAGCTAGATGGCGTGGAAGAGAATGTTTTGTACTTTTATTTCATTTAAATTAACACAAAGGGAGGGAACAATTTTGCTTCACATGTGAAGTCAGTCATTTCTTGGGTTGCTAGCTCAATGTTTTAGCAGAACAGCTGTTCAGTACAATGTGGCTTTCTACAAGCAATATTTCTACTGCTAGAAAAGTGGCAGTCTGCCAAAGAGAGTGCCCAGACCAACCCCTAAACAAAAAAAAAAAATCTTTTGTCAACAACTCTAATAATTTGTACAATTCAGGAAAGGGGGGTGGCACAGTCTTTGCAGATGTGCATTTATGATGCTATTTTTAAGCAGAACGGCATGAAAGAATAGATTCATACGAGTCGTAAGTTGATCATTCATTTTAAGCATTTGGCTTCTGCTCTTGCTAAAATTTCATTCTGTGTGAAGAAAACACAGCCAGTCCTGAAACGAGGTAAGGCAGGGTATAATAACAAGATGAAATCCTTCATTTTCAAACCCGTGATGCTTGCTCAAAAACAAAAAGCTTTGGGGTGTCTTTTTTCCCCCCAGTAAGGAAATAAATGCAGTTTTCTGATCCCCTCTCAGGAAAACCTTTCTATCCTTTAGCGTTTTGAGGAAATAAACTCTTAATGAGCCTGCATCCTTTTATAGCAGTCCATTCTCTGAAAATGAGTTTTAAGTGCTGAAGGAAATGCCAGGAGCATTTCCGTAACCAGGGCCAAATTAATATGTGTTAATTCTCTGTAGTTTAACATCATAGACACCATGCAGTTTTTCTAGTATCAAAACCAGGTCTAGTCTCAGATCTGTCTTCTGTGCTCTGGTTCTCCAACATCTACAGCAAATGACCCTGCTAGCTTTGACTCTAGTGATGGAGTTAAGAAAATGATTTTTGTAAACTGTAGGCCCCTGGGAAAGGACTCTCAGACTTCCCTTAACAGTAAGGATAAAGTCTGATAGAATTCTCATCTTTGTTTTTACACAGCAATATAGCTGATATTTCCATAGGAGAGAATTAGACCACCTACTCTACATTATTAAAATATAAAATCATATATCCAAAATGGCATACAATTTAATAATGATTCATTCAGCAAGGGTGATCATAGAGCAAAGATGACACTGGATGTTTCACTACCTAGATCAAAAACTTTCTCTGCCTCTGAGAGTTGGAGTCTTTTTTTATTGTTGTTTTCTTTTTTTAAAAAAGCCCAATCATTTGTATTCTGAATAGTCTAAAAAATACTCAATTAAATGGAATTATATTTGTTTCACTCACAATGCAGTCCACTCATATTATACTGTCCTTTCAAATTTTAACAATTTAAATCTACATAATTATATATTATAATATATAACTATATTTATGTATTAAATATATAATTATATATTATAAAATATAATGTAGTACATAATTATATATTATGTATTGTATATAATTTCATTTATATATATAAACAAAAAAGCATTAACTTTCATTGTGCGAACTTACTAAAATAGGTTATTTTATTCTACTAATGCACATATGTGTTTAAAATTAGTTATTCAAGTGACTTGCTTTATCATACAAGTTGCTATCCAAGTGTTTTTCAGATGTTTCCTGATTTTAATAGGGATTTACAGTGACAAGTACAATTCTGTTTTTTGTTTGTGTGTATAAGCACACAGTGGAGGGGTACAGCATTTTTTGAAATACAAATCCCAGACAAATTGTATATAAAGTGTTTTTTTATAACTAAGTTAATAAAATCACATTTTATGTATTTGAGAAGCTGTGTAGGTAAAGGATTTCTGTGGTAATTCATATGTGTAAAAACAGTTTTTCAATAAAGCAGGTGATGTTTCTAACCAAGATATATTTAAAATTCATGTTTTCAACCTTTAAGCTTTTAAAAGTAAGAAAATGGAAATATAGACAACAAATTTGTGTTAATGATATATCTAAAGGCAATATATTTCAGAAAAATGTTGGGAGACACAAAATTATCCATGTCACATTTCTGTTGCTTTACTCATATCAGTTATTACTTAAATAGTCTGAATAGTCTACACTTTTTTGCTGGTCAAGTATGGAAACTTGTGATTACTTTTTATACTTATGCATTATATTTTCCCAGAATCATAGGATTGACCTACCTGTCTTTATAGCGTACAGAACTATTTTCTGATATGAATTGTGTGAAAAATATGCAAAAGATATTGCAATCCGTGATCATATTTTAATACTTACAAAGCTCCATGAGATGAGCATTGCTTCCTCTGTATGTGGAGTTTTTAATTATTCTGCTCTGTATGTGCAAAAGATATGTAAGTCAGAAGAAAGGGAGGGGAATGTTCCAAGACTCTTTTTAAAAGTGGACTTAAATGCTTTGTTAAGTTCTGTTGACCAGTTTTACCAAATGAAATTCTTTTGGTTTGGTGAGTGATATGCACAAGAGGTTCAGGAGTCCCAAGTCCACTAATACTAGCCTCTAAAACAAAAAGCAGGAAAAACTAAAAAATTACTGTTTATAAATTTATGTCTGTCACAATTCAGGTAAAATTCCCTTAGGGACAACTGTTTGCATTTAGAAGCTATGCCATCTTGTCTTATTAGCCACTACGAAATGATTGCATTGTAGCAAAAATAAACTTCATAACACTGGCAATTAGACAGTTGCTTAGATTGTGGTCCAACTGATGTCAGTATCATTGTTTTTATTAGCATGTGAGTAAATTAATTTCATGACAAGCAGAAAAACATGTGGATTCAGTTTCTAGACTTCATTCTAGCCACAACCCGTTTGTGTGGCCAAGGTCTGGGGAGTAAGAGTTTGTGGGTGCTTTGGAGGAACTCGTCCTTACAACAGAGCATGTCTGTTAATGGGACAAATAACTAAACTGCACTCACAGTTACCCGTTTGTAGTTATTTGTAAGTTGAAAACATATTATGAGGTTATAGCTTCACACTAAATTTTTCCATGGTTTTTCAATGTGACATTATACTACAAAACAGTGAGACAACTTGCTTGGTGTCAGGTTTATAATCTCCCAATCTCATTAGCTCTTTACTGAACTCATTCTCCTCTCGTACTTGGCTCTCTCTTTTGAATTACGTCTATGGCAAAGCTCAGCCTTCATGTGATTAATGAAAGTTGATATGTTAGTGAAGTCTGAGTTCTCAGACTTTGTTCTGCAGCCACCTCTTGGCTTCCTTCTACTTCTAATATTCTTTTTACCTTCTCTTCTTTACTCCCTATCTAAACTATTCCTTTGAGGTGCTACATTTTATGATCTTGCTGGAAGAACTGCAGAGCGGAATTGTCAACAGTGGTAACATTTTAAATGATGATGAAGCAATGCTCAGAAGAGCAGCCAATCTAAATCAGATACAGGCTTCTGAAAGAGCTAAATATGTCACTTTGGTTTTTAGGACCTGTAGCACTGGACAGTGGACCTGGGGGGGCAAGGAAAACGCCTCAGTGAGTTGTGTGCCACTATAACCAGTATCTGTGATAAACCTTACATTCACGTTGATTCTGTGCTATGGATCTATGCAGCTAATGTTAGTCACCTGATTTGCTGAGAACTAGAACTAATAACCTTTTCAAATGTTATCAAATTGTGACAAATCCTAGACCAATCAAATTACTTAAGTGATCATTGATCATTTATTTGATATTTTAATTTTGACTGTGTCTACCTCAAGGACTTCTTGATATTTCTATTAGTCTTCGTTAGACCACAAATGCCAAACTAACATAGTTCATAAATTTCACCAACAGTAAAGGCAGGATGCTGTAATTAGCTTTATTTAAAATGACTTCAAAAGAAATAAATAGCCTTTAGCATAATTACAGACATAGCAGACACAGTGGAAAATGAGGGGAAGGCACCTGATTTAGAAAGTACGTCTAACTATGTTATTCGTCTGTTTGGGGTGTGAAGAGATCTGATTAGATTTCTCAATAGTGAGAGAGACAGAAGCTCTCCCATGCAGGTTGCCTGCATCTTGGGTTGCTAATGATTTCATTTTAATGTCACCGTTTAGTTTCATACTGATCATTTATACTGACAAAAAGGAAGAAAAGAAAACAAGGAACCTGTCATCAATCATTCATTTAATCAAGTAGCAAAAGTAGATAAATAAACATACCGAGTTAATTATTCTTCTGTATGTAGTGATTGACAATAAAGTTAATTTATGCCTATCTTAACCCTTTAATATCTGTGTACTTTGCTGTGTGCTTCATTGCTCAGTCATGCCCAACTCTTTGCGACCCCATGGACTGTAGCAGACTGGAGCCCGCCAGGCTCCTCTGTCCATGGGGATTCTCCAGGCAAGAATATTGGAGTGGGTTGTCATGCCCTCCTTCAGGCGATCTTCCCAGCCCAGGGATCAAACCCAGGTCTCCCACATTGCGAGTGGATTCTTTACCTTCTGAGCCATCAGAGAAGCCCAATTAATAGACATTAGCAGTTCTAGAAAGGACTTGGGGATGACCTTTTCTGAAGTGTCTTAAGAAAGTTCAGATATCATAGTTAAGGCATTTATTTACTTGAAATTTATTTTCATAAAAAGTTGTAGTTACTTTAAAAAAAAAAAAACAAAAAAAAAGTTGTAGTTACTTTAAAAAAAGTTGTAATTATTCACATCTAAGCATATTAACTGTATGCTACCAAAGATAATGGAAAATCATTGTTAGGTTGCTCTTCCTTCTCTGTGTTACTCCTGTTCAGACTCGTAGTGAAGATGTCTCTCTTTGTAATGTGCATTTATACTGCATAAAAGGATTTGTAACCGGACCCAAATATGCTGTTAATTCAAATATGTGTTAGATATCTTAGTAACAGTGAAACACTAAAACATATGTCTAAGTTAAAAGGGCCCTTGAAACTTTTAAAAATTTATTTTTTGGTTTGTCAGTGTTTTTTTCAGTTTTCCAGAGAAATTTTTTCTGGTGGCTATTCTTTTTTTTAAAACATCCCCCCCCCCCCAAAAAAAATCCAATTGTTTTTATACTTGCATAAGTATGTGTATTCCTCAGATGAGTGTAGATAACAAATCTAAGTTGTCCAAATATTTCCTGTGGGGTCTTTCTAGCATCCTTGTCTTAACTCAGATTGCTCACGAAAAATGGGGAAGCAAGAAGCAGCTGTAGTGGATTTGGGGATATAAATAGGAATTTATTTGTTGATTAAAATTGTGCAGAGATTTGAGGCACAAAGAGACTGTGGGTGCCTTTATGATTAGGGCTATGCTTTTTTTTTTTTTTTCTGCAGCTTATTAAATGGCTTTTCCCTTAGTGGTTTGTTCACTGTAGCCGAATTCTAACCAGTCATTATTGTGACATGTCTCCCATCTCCAGTGTTTGCTTCAGCTAACAGACTAGAACTGGAATTGCAGCAGAGGAAACAGGGCTGAGGGTTGGCCAGACCAGAGCACATTCACGCAGAGGACACGCTTTGTGTCAACTCTTTGCCAAAGGGGGAAAAAAAAAATTGCCTACCTTTACTGGCTTTTTATCAGGTTTGCTCTAAGTTCAGAAATCCGTAACCATAAATGCAAGTTACAGTAGAGGCCAAGCTCGTTTCTCTGTTACTATCGATAGTTTCTCATGTTTGGGTCTCTGTTGCCCACATTACAGTGTACTTTCCTTAAACATTTGGCTTAAGTGAGAGGTTCTGTTCATGAGGACTTTTGACATCTTGAATAGATGTGGTATTGTAGTTACGTTTTGAATGACAAAGTAAATTTTGGACAATGTACAAAAATTAAATGTTGTTACAAACTAGAGTGCTGTTGTTCAGCTGCTAAGTCGTGTCTGACTCTTTGCGGGCCCATGGACTGTAGCCCACCAGGCTCCTCTGTCCTTGGGATTTCCCAGGCAAGAATACTCGATAAAATGTTTTTAAAAATAAAGATTGTCCACAGTTATTGGGTTTACAAGGATTATATTCAGTGAATGAATCCCTCTTTCTCTTCATCCCCTTTCCTGCCATAAATACCTTTAAACTTCATTAATTTCTGTGTAAATGTGCTAAAGAGAAACCCTTTCATTCTCTTTTTTGTTTGTTTGTTTGTCTTTTGTTTGGCCTCCTTTTACCTGTATGCATCAATTAAGCAGTAGTATGAATGAAGAGTGGGAATTTGTGGCTTTTTTGTTCACAGAAATAATGGTTGATCTCTTTAGCTTTTGTCCAGTTATGGCTTTCCTTTTTCATTCACTTAGCAATCTGCAGCTAGCAGGTTAAGCATACTGCAGCTTGTAAGCCTGTGTAACAGTAAAATCAACAACTCTATGTGAGTCCCTTCCTCAGAGAACCATTCAGTGTTCTTTTCTGGCTTATATTTAAGGGGGACAATAAAAACTGGGTGGGGAGAAAGCACCAGAGGATCTCTAAGTAGATGGTTTAGACACACACACACATATATATATGTCCAAATATAGCGATAGTTTTGAAAAGAAATATTTGAATCTTTGAAATAAAGTATTTGGTCCAAATCTACTCTTGTTCGGTTCATGAGGGAATAAGAAGATTTGAATCTGAATTTCTTACTCTTAGAAACAATGGACCAAAAGAATCTTTTAGCCAAAAGTATATCTTTGATACAAGACCATGAGTGTTTTTTTGGTTTAATTCTTAGAGCTATTTAGCATATATTTGATGTATCTTTTAGTCATTTTAGTCAGTGGATTCTGTGTCCCCAGTCTCAGGATTTAAAGGGAGAAAGATGACAGAACTCATTCTGGTTTGCCTTCTATGCTTCCTGTATTTCATCGCTTTTTCTCTGCAGGAAAATAATCAAGGAAGAAAGGATTTTAGGTATGTATTATGTGCTCAGAGGGGCTTCCCAGGTGGCACTGGTGGTCAGGAATCTGCCTACCAATGCAGGAAACATAATGAGACACGAGATCCCTGGGTGGGGAAGATCCCCTGGAGGAGGGCATGGCAACCCACTCCAGTATTCTTGCCTGGAGAATCCCATGGACAGAGGGGCCTGGAGGGCTACAGTCCACGGGGTCACAAAGAGTTGGACACAACTGAAGTGACTTTGCATGCGTGCACTTGCTCATCAGAAGTGTTGGAATGAGATTGAAGCCCTCCGCTTGACCACTCATCTGTTGTTTCACCTCAAGTCCTGGCTTGTTTCTGGATGTCACAGCTAAAAGTCAGTTATTTACAGTTTACCCCTTTATCTTACCTGTGGTAGTTTTATTTATTCACTTAGAATAATAAATATATATAGGTCACCTACTGTGTATTCCCAGGGCTTGGAGATAGAAAAGACTATTAGAAGATGCATTTCCACTCTTGAAACCTTTGCAGTTGATCTATGGAAATTAGACTTTTGAAACTAAAAACTTAGGAAGCATTTGTGGGAGAATTCAGTAGCAGGTATGGTAAATTGCTTCTTAAACTAAAGAACAGCTCTGGCCCATGCCCTTCTCTGTAGCCAGAGGCCTAGAGGAATACATTCTGGAACCACAGTGGCCTTCCAGGGAAAGATCTTGTCCTCTCCTAGTCACCTTCATGATCATTGTCATGCTTCAGACACTCAGGAATCCTATGAAGAAAGACAGGTGCTCAGTGGATTTACAGATGAGAAAACCGAGGTGCAGGGACACTGAGTGACTTGTTCAAGGTGAGGTGGGCTCTTAATTCTGGAGCATGTTGTTGCATTTTCCCAAGGTAGGGATGACCTGAGATTTATGGCTCAAAGCAACTCCTTGTAATTTGGTTGATGAACATTTCTAGGTCTGGCCTAAACACTTCAGTTTGTGAAATGAGTCTCACAGTCATTTTGTTTTGATGTTCCACAAATTTTAAGAGAATGTAGCTACAAAGAGTATATTCAGAAATATATTCAAAGAATACCCTGAGTTACTTAGAGAGGGTTTTTTAAGTTAATAGCTACCACAGCAATATTATACTGAACATTTAAGCTTTCAGTCTTTATGAGAGATAAATCAGTGTTTTGATTTTATAATTTATCAGTGAAGCTAAAGCTATCTAAGAGCTAGACCTTGACCTTTTCAGTAAAAAAAATTCAATCTATTGTGATCAAAACCTTTCTTAGGCTTTAGTTACTTTTTAGAAGAAACACAATAGTGTTTAACACAGCAAATCAACAATTATAGACACATGTATGTTCTCATGTCTCCTTTCCTATAGAAAGGAAGAACTTTAACATTTTAAATGCTTGCCTTTGACATCACAGACTTTAGATTTCTCGTGTTTCATTGTTCTCTTTGATATAATCTTACTATTGTGGCACCTTTCATATTCTCTCTCTGCTTTATTAGACAGTGCTTCCTGGAATCTGGAATGCTGTTTTCGATGGTGTTTTAGGGGGCAGCTTAAGTGCTGAAGACATCACCTAAATACTACCAGTTCATCCTTGACTGAATAATGATGTATGTGGAACTTTACTTTTTCTGCCTTATAAATGGATAGCAATTTACACAGCTGTGGATGTGGGATGTTTCAATCCCAGACCATGTTGTAAGAAAAATTGAATGACAGTGAGCAAAACAGCAGTAATTATAAAACTAATTACTAAATGCTGATGATGCCCATAGGCTTTGCATAACTAAAATTAGAAAAGGAAATTGCTTTCGGCTTCACAGAGGCAACATGCTAGTTATTTCACTGTTTCAGTCAAAATGGAGGGTAGTATATAGAGTTCAATCAGGAAAATATACATGCGTACATATATATCTATGGATTTGCATATACATATATTTTTCTATGTTGAAATGTTATTCACTCTAACTTACAATTTTATTTATAGAAACTTATGCATAGATATTTACATAAAGAAGATAAGTATATTAAAATATTTGAATGCAATATATATACTGTGCATTTTGCATGCACTGTAATTACAACATTAAAATGCATATCTTTACAATATATTTATACATGTTAGGTTTCTCTCATGTACATTTTCACAGCAGGATGTAGTATACATTTCCACCTTTGCATAAAGAATCTAATCTTGTAAAACCATAGCACATTCTTCAAAATGAAATACCAAAAAAAAATTAAAACATTGATCAACTGATAGAAAATGAAGTATCACATTTGAGAAGACAAATGATTGATAAATCAGAAGTCCACAAGGCATGCCTTTGTTCATGTTCAATTTGGAGCTAAGGAATGTGTGATATTAACTCCAAAGAAATTACCGAGATTGTAAACATATTACCTGCAAACCCCAGATAATTCTAAGATTATGTTAGAGCTGATATTGATAATATTCAAATAGGAAATATGGCAATAATGAATTGTCAGTATGCATACAAATGGAAAATGATTTAATGAGTTAAAATGTGATTATTTTATTGAAAACATTTACTAGTTTCTTACAATTACTAGCTGGTTTCTGCTTCTATCCTTTCTATAGTCCTGCAGACAAACGTTATAAAACATACACTCTCATGAATAAACTAGTACTGGTTATGTTTAAGTTTCAGATTAAATATATCATGGATCAGGAAGAAGAATCATTGTTAATACAGAGGGAAAATGAATTCTGCATTTAAAAAATTCAAGTGGTTTGAATGACCTAAAATGTAATGTTTTATTTAATTTTCTGCCACATGTTATTTCCAAAGCCTTAAGAAATTAAAATGACAAAAGATGATACTGTCTGTAGACATATATTATTGAAATGAAATCCAAGTATAATTGAATCAAGGCTGTAATGAAATTCTTCTTGTAACTTTTACCTAGTGGGGCAGCAGAATGAGTTAGTTCTCTCCATTTGTGTTAGTGAATTTAGTAATTAACTCTTTTACCAAGGCAAATAGTCTAATAATGGAGGAATAAATCACAGAATGGCATATAAAATGATTATAGTTCTTGTGTAATGTCAGCGATAACTAATATGTACACAAGTTGGGGTAAAGTCTCAACTTTTGCAAGTTATCCAAGGTCCTGAGGGTCATAACAAAGCATTGCTGCTCACCCAGTGTCTTTCAGGTGCGAGGCTGTGTCAGTCATGAAGCGAAGTATATGATCAAGAATTCAGAGAGTTTAGGGTGACCTATTAATAAGATGATATCAGCCAATTTATATGTTTAAAAATGACGTATAGTTGGCTTCTTGTTTATTACTTTCTGGCTTGTTCTTAGTGGGGCTCTGAGGAAAGGGGAGGTGAGAAGAGTTGTCAGGGTGTCAATGCCGAGAAATACTGGTTTTCTTTCAGTTAAGTGATAATAATGTGGAGTTTCAGGAGGAGGAGGAGACGAGAGAAGGAGAGATGTGTGAACTTATAGAGAACCGATTCATCCATGCCATTACCAGATCACTACTGAGAACCCATTGTGTACTAGGCTTACCACCATCTCAAGAGAAAACAAAAACTTGTCTCTAGGCAATGTGTGAACTCAAAACTTTGTCATTTTAAGTTGAATGGAATTTTAATAGAGGACAGAAAAGAACAAAACCATTTTTTCAGGGCTCTGTGTTCACGATTCGTTGTCACTTGACTCATTAAGGCAGCACACAGTGTCCCGTGGGGTACGGTTTTATCAGTCAGCACCAGGGAGCAAGGCTTGCTTACAGACAAGATCATTTTCTACAAATTTTCTGTCATGTTTCACCTTGGTAATCTCCATCTCTTGTGTGCAAAAAGAAACAATTTATTTTCAACACTTGAGGGATATAGAACATCTGACTGCTGTCATAACCTATTGTTTTTAACATAAACATTATAGCTGCATTTGCCTAGAAATATTTGCCCATGATTGTGTAAATCTGAGCCGGGTACAAGAGTGTCACCTTGTGCTCTTCGGCATCAAAATTGAGACCCATCACCCAGAAAGTGCAATTTGCTCCCTTCGCAAGCATTTACTTCAGCAAAATTAGAAATAGATTTCCTTTTCATAATTGAGTTAAACAGTGCAGTCACTGAAGAAAAACTTGTGAGAGAATGCATTGCTTTTACCCATAGCATATAGAACCCCTCAAATGTGGCGAAGGACCTCCTATATTTTCCTTTAGCAAAAGATGGTTGATTGCTTAATGGTTGAAGCACTAC